>NW_027498795.1:0-115070 GCF_021521415.1 Bidens hawaiensis | reverse complement strand
CCACCGTTAGAGGGCATGCAATTGTTATATCTGCCCAGGTCATTCGAGAAGTCTGTGGATTTGAAGATGATGAATCAGACCCGACCTCCCTACATCCTGCTGCAACAAGAGGATGTTTCGCACGTATGAAGTATGACGGCGACCTCAATGCCGGTCTGCTTCATAAGGCCAACTTGTGCCCCGAGTTCAAATATTTGGCACACGTTGTGATGCACTGCTTGGGCCCTCAACGAACCAGCTTTGACAAGCTGAGGGAAAGCATGCAGTTCACTGTAGCTGCTTTGGTGATGAAACGACCATACAATCTTCTCTCAGATGACTTTCGGTCATATGGTCGAGAACATCACGTTGAAGCAAGGGAAAAGTGAGAAGTTTCTACAGTTCCCACGGTTCGTGCAAATGATTGTCGATACTCAAGCACCAGGGTTACTGAAAGAAAACGAAGGTGATGTGGTGAAACTGGACCACATGAAAAATGAGACTCTCAACCGTCTCAAATCTTACAAGGAACGTCCAACCAGGCCACCAATCAAAAGATGCTTCGGGCATTTGGTGAATCCGTCTTACAGGGCCCCTCCTAAAAGGAAATGGAGAAATGATACCAGTGACTCAGACGTCGAAAACTTACCTTTGCAGGAATCAAGCGACGACTCTGACACTGAGGAGGTGGCGGTCCTGAAGATACAAGGACCGAAGCTGAAAAGGAGGCTGATTCGTTTCTAAATGAAGAAGAGTTGGAAACTGGTGAGGAAGTCAGAGCCGTGGAAAATCCGGCCGACATAGATGTAGGAGAAGAAAGGCCTGCAAAGAGGCAAAAGAAGAAGGTTACTCGGAAGTATCGAAGCTTATTTCCCGATCAACCGCGTCCCTCAATGTTACCATCCGTCGGGACTTCTGCTGCTCCTCCTGCTCAACCAGCACAGCCCCCAACACCGCAGTCAGCTCAACAACCTATTCCTCAAGCTCAACCTGAAATGGCCATACCTCAAAAGGTTGCATCCGAACTTGCTGATTTGCACAAGGCGATGATGAAGATGTTACTGTTCAAGGCAGAGCAAGAAGAACAGAATCGGCTCAGAGATGAGCAGATTGCTAAACTTCAAGCTGAGAACGAAATGCTCAGGCTTGAAAATAGTCAGTTAAATGCTACTGTCGCTGAACAGGGATCTTCGATCAATGAACAAGGTTCTTTGATCACCGAGCTGAGAGAGGTCAAATCTACGCCTTGAAGCAAGAGTGACTGAGCTGAAGGGTGATGTTCTTCGTCTGGAAGGTCCAACCAATGTCGATGTGGACACAGACGAACTGGACTCTTCTGATGATGGAGGTGAAGGTAGTTAAGAGTATTTTGAGTGAATGTAGTAAGGACTTAAATGTTAAATCTTTTCAATTAATGATTTGTTTGTAAACCTAGTTTCATATGTAATGATATTGTATTTAATGTTTATGATATTACATATGTTTACTTAAATTTGTTGTTACTTTGTGTTTGTGTAATCAAACAGGTGATGCTGATCCGTTTAATGTCCAACCGCTGCAATCAAAAACAGCAGCGAATATTTCACGTTTTTACTGGACAATCCAGATGAGCAGCAATTCTTCGCAAGTGGAGACTTGGAAGAAGGTGAAATTTCTCACAATTTCACAGAAGAAGAACTGGAACATATGTTTGAGCTATACAATGAAGAAACAGGCAAGTATCTGGCTTTGCCTTCAACAGAACAAACATCTTCTTCGGCTGCTACACCTGACTCAACATCATCCACGGCCGCTGATCCCTCTCAATTCGATGAAGTCGAAATGGAAGACTTGACGCAGGAAGAATATCCAGAGTACTACACGTCTCAAACTGAAGATCTTCCTAACTCGGCAAGCTTCTTTCAAAATGTAACAGAGGAGGAATACAGAAGAAGGCTGACGAAAGGTCAAACACAATGAAACAGCCTTCTGATGCAGATCAAGCCGATTTCGTTGAGAAAACTGAAGAGTGCAAGAAAGCTTTCAACGCTATTCTTGAGAAGATAAGGTCCAGACGACAAGCAAAGCCGACCATTCCTCACACAATGTCCTATAAGATGAAGGGTCGTAGAACTTCAGGTGAAATAATTGCTTGGGCGTGTCTGAAGGATCTTAATTGCATTGCTGTCAAGAGAGAAAAAGGGGTTGAGTACTTTCAACGTATCACTGACTTGAAGACTCTTCCTACTTTTGATCTAAACCGTCTTAACTATCTTGATATGCTTTATGCAAGTTCATCTCCATTTGCAACGTATTATCAGAGTGTATTGCGAATGGAATACAGCTCAAAATGGAAGATGATCACTCCACAAAGGCCAAAGAGATATACAAGTAAAAGGGAGATCGATCCGATCACCAACAGGCCAAAGATTGTTTTTGAAGTACATGCCACCACTCACGATGAAGAAGATTCCTCTAAGAAAGATGAAGCAGGACTTCTACAAAGCGTTCAGGCATTGGTACTATGACGGAAGACTGCATGAAGCAGTCATCGTGCTCAACGACAATGGAAATTGGAGCACAATTCGTATCTTTGATCCTATGTGGCTCACAAACTTGTCACGGTGAGGACGTCTACACGCTGTACAAGACAGAGATTCTCTACGCCCCCGAAGACATGGAGCAAGCTTTAACGTATAGAAATGTCATTAGGATCTGCTTTGCCTATGACATACATGCAGGATCAAATTGGAAAGAGCAACAGAAGAAGTATGCACAAGAGACTGAAGCTTAATTGTCATGTTTATTTTGTTTCTTGTTGTAATGAAAGGTTTAATCTTCTGTTGTAATTGTTTTTGAGTTGAATGTAATTTGTTTTGGAACATTGTGATAGATTGTGCTTAAATGTTTATCTAAAGTTTCAATTGACAGCTTCTCAGGATATGCGGAACCTATGGTAAGTCTGACTGACTGGACCATTTGATCCTGAGAGAACTTCATGATGAAAGGAGTTCGTGGATGCAACATGCGCACCATTAGCTTTGAGAAAAGAGAGAGTGAGATAACTCCAAGGGGAGTTACGATCGAGCAAGAGAACTCGATTGATTGTAAGTAAATAGAACTGGCTCCAAGGGGGAGTTTGTTAGGACATGAAATGTCATGTGTATGTCCCCAGTTCTATCAGGATGGTTCGATATGAAGATAACGATCGTGAAACTAAGTTAACGGACTGAAAATGTCAAAAGAAACTGATTCGATCGAATCAGTGACTGATTCGATCGAACAGGTCTCGTTCGATCGAATGAGAGACTCATTCGATCGAACCAGTTTTCGATATATAAACGAAACTTAGGAAATTTCACAACAGGGCACACATTCTACACACAGTCACGAACCACCACTCTGCTGAAATACTCTCTGCCCGTTCTTCACGTGTCGTCCTTTCCTCCGTCCCTAGGTGTCAAACCGTCTTAGGAATCGTTACCGTGCGTCGTTGATCGCCACCGAATCGCCGTGTTAGAGGATTCCGCACTCTAACACGTTGCCCCGTGAATCGTTGGGAAACCGTGTCCCGCACCGGTCCGACAAGATTAACACTACAATCGTTGATTGCTTTGGATTAAACATTGAATCGTTGATGCTAACCATGTGTGGCTAATCTTGTGGTATTACTCTTGGATGTAAAGTTAATTACAAGATACTTTATGTTATTGTTCTCGAATTTGGATTGATGGTCTAATTGTTTATGTTAGTATAATCATGATGTTTATGTGATTGTTTGTAACTTGTGTATATCGTTTAAACCTAGTTTTGAACCACGCGTTCTTGGTGTCGTTGACAATTGAGATTTAGTGGAATGAATTAGGGTTAATTGTATTGATTGATTGTTAAGTAACAACCTCGCATTCTAGGATTCCGAGTACTTAGTTCTTGATTGATCACAACAATTGCATTTACACAAAACCAAGATAGTATGGTTTATCCATTGAATGTTAACAAAAGTGTTGGAGTAATAACCTGAACCCCGAAAGGAATGCTTGTTTAATCAATCGTTTACAACTTTCATATAGTTTATTTAGTTCTTGAAATGAAATCAAAATCAACTTGAAGATTACTTTTTGTCATTTACTTTTATATTAGTTTAATTGTTAAGCTACTTTATTAACACATATTCCACACACTCCTTGTGTTCGATACCAACTTACCACTATCTATTTAGTTGTATTTGGTTTAAATTTGAGTGAGTCTTCGACCTCGCGTCACCGTAGCTTATGGTAGCTACCGTAAGCTACAGTAGGGATCCCAGCATAAGGAAGCTACCGTAGACAAAGAGAAGTTGGCGTAAAGACTTTAGGGCTACCGTAAGCTACGGTATCCAGTAGTCCCAATGCCTGATGGCGGTTACACTCCAAAAAATGGGTTTTTAAGTGACTTTTCAGTTATTTATCATAATTCTGTTCTAAAGAATTGTTTGGGGTGACTTTGGTGCTTGAGAACAATATTTTGAGTGATGCCAATTGAAGATTGAAGCTATAATCCTTGGTTGGTTTGGATTAAACTTGAAATTGAAGATGAAAACTATGTGTGGCTAAATCTTTTGGTGTTTCTCTTGGGATGTAAGGTTACTTATTAGACATTATTGTTAATTGTTCTCGAATTTGGATTGATTGTCTAATTGATTATGTTAGTATAATCATGATGTTTATGTGATTGTTTGTAAGTTGTCCATATCGTTTAAACCTAATTTTAATCTATACGTTCTTGGCATTGACAATTGAGATTTAGTGGAAAGAATTAGGGATTATCATATTGATTGATTATTGAGTAACAACCTCGCGTTATAGGAATCCAAGTACTTAGTTCTTGATTAATCACAAACGTTTACATCTGCACAAAACCAAGATATTATGATTTATCCATTGAACTTTTACAAATGTGTTGAGTAATAACCTGAACCCCGAAAGGATACTTGCTTAATCAATTATTTACAACTTTCGTGTTATTTATTTTAGTTCTTAAAATCAAATAAAAAACAACTTAAAGATTACTTTTTGTTATTTACTTTTATATTAGTTTAATTTCTAAGCTGCTTTGTTAACACATATTCCACAAACTCCCTGTGTTCGATACCCATTTACCACTATTTAATTAGTTTACTTAGGATTAAATTTGAGTGGAACTTCAACTTCACGTCACACATCCTCCAGCAAACTACTGTTGGAAGTTTCAAGAAAGCTAATTACTGCAGGCAAAACTACGTAATTATTAGTTACAGTGGAACACTCCTTCCTGCGTATGAAAAACATGTAATAGAAACTATTAAGCAGAGAATTATCTTCAATAACTTGATGTAGGATCTGCCACTAAAATATTATTGTGCAAGAACTGACACGCACGATAGAAAAGCATGCATGTGATGAACGCAGGCAAAGAGACATCTACGCAAATAAAATAATGGAAGATACACGTGAATTGGTCCCCACACACGGGTTCATTGATTGAAGAATTACGTAAGCACTTACGTAAGAAAAAGAACTTTATGTTCTTTTTTTCTATATAATGTAATGAGCGTAAGTGAAGAAGTCATTGAATTCTCTCCCACTAAGACTACACTGAGAAAGGAAATTATTTTGTGGGAGAGAATTCGACGCCTTCTTCCCGTACGCTCATACATTATATAGAAAAAAGGAACATAAAGATTTTTTTTGTTACGTAAGTGCTTATATAATTCTTCAAAAGCCATTCCCTTACAGGTAAAACTAAAAAAGGATTATGTATGGGATTGGAAAAAATCCAATACAGATTATATAAAAAGGATAAAGAAAAACGTAACAAGTTTTCCAAACTTTATCTTCCAAAGAAAAAGACTTCCTTATAACTAACACAGATGCCTCAAATGATTTTTGGGGAGGGGTCTTAAAGGAAAAACAACTGATAGAGAGGAAACTTATAAATAAACCTTTGAAAGTTTCAAACTAGCTGAGAAAAATTATCACAGTAACGCAAAAGAATTACTGGTAGTAAAAAACACTATTTCAAAGTTTTCTATTCATCTTACTCCTGTAAAATTTGGTCAGGATATCTAATAAAAACTTTACATGTTTCCAAAAACAAGAATTTCTGGAGATAACAAACAAGAATGTCTTATCAGATGGCAGATGTAGTTCTCAAGATATTCTTTCATATTGAACATCTCGAAGGGCCAAAAAATGTATAAGCCGATAGCTTAACTCGAGATTCTCAAAATATGTAAGCAATGACGTAATCTTTTCCTATAAATAGAATTGCATCTCTTTCAAAGATTCATCACATTTAAAAGAAAGGTGAAGGAAGAAGAAAAAGAAAAACTCGAGGTTATACGCCTAAAAGAAAAAAATTCTTTTAATAGAATTACAAGCTGTTCAACAGCAAATCGCGTTATACGATTAAATTCTTAATGCCAAAACTGTAAATTCTGTACAGAAGACGAAAGTCTAAAAACAAAATGTATTCCTTTACAAACTAATGAAGGTAAAGAAACGTTAAGTCCGTTCATCCCTGATGCTTTGGGAAAAATCATAAACTAGGCAAAAGATGAGCCACAATAATCTTCTAGTCCGGAAGCAATCGGCACCGGGTAACGACGAATCAAATCTGTTTATAGCTGATAGTTTGCCAAAAGCTATTAAATCCACTTATCGTCAAAAGGTATATCTCCAGGATGTCAAAAGTCATGATTTTATGTAATTTTTTATGGAGTTAACAGAGGAATGTATGAAGACTGGGCTATCATTTCTAAATACGTAAAAAATACTTCAGTTCCCTTTAAGAAATTTGGTTCATTGTTGCAAGCCCAACAAGAAGCCACAAGGTTTTATGCAGAAATTGGAAAGAATGAAATACCTCTAAAGTTTACAACCTTTTCAACGCCTGTAGTAAAAATAAAGAATCCCTCACCGGTAACATTTTCAAATTCTCCATTTGAAAAAAGAATATAAATTGAGCAAGAAGAAATCAATCTAATCAGTCCAGACGAATACCGATCAGTTTGGTCTAAAGCAAGGGCCCTTGGTTCAGAAGATTTTAAAGCTGAACATGTATTTACAAAGATAAGGCATCTTAAAAATCTATGCATTTTCTGAAGTTAAGCTACAAATCCAAAGAGAAATGGCAATAACAAACAACGTAGACCACAACAAATTGACTGTTGCATGTAACAGCCCAACTATTGCCGAACCATAATATTGTCCGATTTGGCCGGGACGTACCATCATCGCCTCACAGATTTGCTTTTGTTTGCCCAGGTGAAGGCTACCCAGGAGGTCACCCATCCTGATACTACTTCCACCTAAGCACGCTTATCTGTGGAGTTTTCCTCTCATCCACTACCATTAAGCGCCAAAAACGCGTTATGATGGGGAAGGTATCTACCTCCTTATAAAGAAGGCTTAGTTCTCCTCCCCAACCGATGTGGGATGTCACAATCCACCCCCATTAGAGGTCCAGCGTCCTCGCGGGACCTGGCACCAACGGTCCGGCCCTGTCACTGATACCATCTGTAACAGCCCAGCTACCGCCGCATCATAATACTGTCCGCTTTGGCCGGGACGTACCACCATCGTCTCACGGATTTGCTTTTGGTTTCCCAGGTGAAGACTTCCCAAGAGGTCACCCATCCTGATACTACTTCCATCCAAGCACGCTTAAATGTGGAGTTCTCCTCTCATCCACTACCATTAAGTGCCTAAAACGCGTTATGATAAGGAAGGCATCCACCTCCTTATAAAGAAGGTTTAGTTCTCCTCCCTAACCGATGTGGGATGTCACAATCCACCCCCTAGGGGTCCAGCGTCCTCGCGGGACCTGGCACCACCGGTCCGGCCCTGGCTCTGATACCATCTGTAACAGCCCAGCTACTGCCGCACCATAATATTGTCCACTTTGGTCGGGACGTACCGCCATCGCCTCACGGATTTGCTTTTGGTTGCCCAGGTGAAGACTTCCCAGGAGGTCACCTATCCTGATACTATTTCCACCTAAGCACGCTTAACTGTGGAGTTTTCCTCTCATCCACTACCATTAAGCGCCCAAAACGAGTTATGATGGGGAAGGTATCCACCTCCTTATAAAGAAGGCTTAGTTATTCTCCCCAACCCATGTGGGATGTCACAATCCACCCCCCTTAGAGGTCCAGCGTCCTCGCGGGACCTGGCACCATCGGTCCGGCCCTGTCTCTGATACCATCTGTAACAGCCCAGCTACCGCCGCATCATAATATTGTCCGCTTTGGCCGGGACGTACCACCATCGTCTCACGGATTTGCTTTTGGTTTCCCAGGTGAAGACTTCCCAAGAGGTCACCCATCCTGATACTACTTCCATCCAAGCACGCTTAAATGTGGAGTTCTCCTCTCATCCACTACCATTAAGTGCCTAAAACGCGTTATGATAAGGAAGGCATCCACCTCCTTATAAAGAAGGTTTAGTTCTCCTCCCTAACCGATGTGGGATGTCACAATCCACCCCCTTAGGGGTCCAGCGTCCTCACCGGACCTGGCACCATCGGTCCGGCCCTGTCTCTGATACCATTTGTAACAGTCCAGCTACAGCCGCATCATAATATTGTCCGCTTTGGCCAGGACGTACCACCATCGCCTCACGGATTTGCTTTTGGTTGCCCAGGTGAAGAC
Organism: Bidens hawaiensis; assembly: GCF_021521415.1. NCBI lineage: Eukaryota > Viridiplantae > Streptophyta > Magnoliopsida > Asterales > Asteraceae > Bidens > Bidens hawaiensis. The sequence continues at coordinate 106,444 of NW_027498795.1, read as the reverse complement.
TTTCCAGGAGGTCACCCATCCTGATACTACTTCCACCTGAGCACGCTTAACTGTGGAGCTCTCCTTTTATCCATTACCATAAAGCGCCCAAAACGCATTATGATGGGGAAGGTATCCATCTCCTTATAAAGAAGGCTTAGTTCTACTCCCCAACCGATATTGGATGTCACAGTGCAATCTTGAGTTGAGAAGATTAATGGCCGGCAAATATCTCCTGTATATAGACCGAGAAGATTAATGGCCGGCAAATATCTTCCTAGAATGGGAAGTAGTCATTAGTGACTGACTACTTTGAAGCCAATGTTTTAAGGGGCATCTCGAACGAAAAAGAAGGAAATTGTTGGATAATAGATTTGAACAAGATCCCAAAAAATTCAAAAGAAAAAGGATTGTAGGAAGATCTCTGTAAGCTACTGGACACCTCCGAAATTGATTATGGAAAAATGGAAGGCACAAAATCTCTTATCAGGGCCTCGCACAAACAATATAGATGTAAATGATGGCCCAAGCCATAATTTGTGGAAGAAGTTCTTAATAAATGTGTATCTTGTGTAATATTGTTTTAATCACTCTTAAAGTGGCTAGTTAGTTTTAGTTCATATGTATGGGCCTTGTGTCATGTATATTGTTTTATGAGGTTAGTTAGCTTTTCATTGTCCATAAAAAGAAGGCTTTTCCTCACGTGTGCATCATCCCTTGTAAAAAATAAAAATTTATTCTCTCTCCAATTCTCTCTCTAGTTTTCTATAGTTCTCTCTCTTTCTCTAGTTTTCTTTTATGTTCTTGTTGTTCTTGAGTTAGCCCCTGCTTCTCTTATAATTTGGAATATGGCTGCACATTTGGAAAGAAATGGCACTAACGAACAATGAAGATCCCAACAAATTACCTGCATCCGTGCTGAGCATATGGCCATTAATGACTACTTTGAAATTAATGTGTTTAGAGGAATCTCAAACGAAAAGGAATCAAATTTCTGGATGATATAGATCTGAACGTTTAGATATTTTTGTGTACAAATGTTTATAGAATCTACACACAAAATACAAAGATGATCATCAGGTTAAATCTATCCGGTGAGCGGGGACTCGCCAACTTTTGCTTAGTCTGGTATATTCGCTTAAACAATCATTGTAGACAACCTTCCATTGTTGTGCCTCTAAATTTGCGTATCATGCCCAAGAATATACCGGGTTCAACGCCATCATTAATTTTAAATTGACACTTTGTTAGAAGGATTAGAATGCACTGACATGTCTGAAAACCAAAGATTCACATGTGTCGGTTGAACAAACCAGTCTAAACGAGCATGAATCATATCAAAATATCTAGGCAATCGACATTTAACCTCCCAGTTGTTTTAATTCATTCCCAAACCTACAGCGATAGCCCTAAAACCACAGTTACCATCTGGCTTTGCATTTGTGATTCTTTAAATGTACGTGTAACACCAAGTGGGAATGTAAGACTTTAACCTTTTTATTGTTGGTACATCCTTTTGATCTAGCATTAAAGGAAAACCGAGGTCATAGTCTCTTGTTTCTTAGAAGAAAGTTTTGATGGTTTAGAAGCATGTTGGGCATCTTAAACTGTGACTGAGAACATGACAAAGGAAGGGGTTTCATGTGTGTTCAGGTACGAGGTATATGAGCAATGTCTTGCCGGCTCCGGTTTTTTTGGTTGCTGCTTTAGATTTTGACACCCCCAAGGGTCCTGACGTTTTCATCATTGATTTTCTTTGAAAAACAACCGACTTAAGCTTCGATAACAAACTTGTTTTTTAGTTTCGATCGAATTGTCTCAAAACTGTTTGTTTAATCTCGTCTCGTTTTGCTTCAAAATGGGGTTGTTCATTCTGAGTGAATGTCGGATGGAAATCATGCTTCCTCGAGGAGAAGGTACCACTTCAATCATATTTTCTTGCATAGCCAGCTCCTTTTCAAGAAAGTCAAGAGCCTCAACCGACACCTTATAATGTAGCTGCGTATTATTTGTCCCACTAACGTATCTTTTGAATTTAGTATGCTGACTCTCGACTCTATTTGTTTTATGCTGGCCAAAGTTTAAGCGAACGTCACTTCAACAAGTAACAAACTTTTCTCTTTAGGGTACCAACCAGTTATCACGCATACCAAACCACCAAAAATAATTTATGAAAATTTACAAATAGATTACCGTGTTTCCCGTGTTTAGCTAATTTTCCGCAATTATAGTTGTATTCAATGATTGTGTGAGCCTGACTTTCCACCGGTATGGAAAATCCTTAAAGATATCTTCATTAAAAAGACTCGTCCACTTTCCCTTTATATTCTCACGGATGTGTCACACTACTTCATCTATGATCACGCGTAGCTCCAACCAATCCTAGAGCATTTCTTTAACTAGCTTAAGGGCCCATGTGAGGTTCTCTTGTCGTTCCCGAGATATAACTGTGTGCGCTATACAGAACGACTTAATGTCGACGTCACACCAATAAACTGAACAAAAGACCACGTGTATATATTGGTACTGTACATCGTGTCAATCAACATCACATGGGGGAATTTGATCTGGTTTTTGTGTAATGTTACTGTAACATAGCAACCAGATCAAATTACCTCATGTGATGTTGATTGACACGACGCACAGTACCAATATATACACGTGGTCATTTGTTCGGTTTATTGGTGTAACGCTGATATTGAAGTCGTTCTATATTGCGCATGCATTAATATCTCAGGAACGACAAGAGAACTTCACATGGTCTTTGGGCAAGTAAACGAAATGCTCATGGATTGTATGGAGTCGTGTGACATAGTCTTACCTCATACTACCAAAAACTTATGCATGTGGCGAGAATATAAGAGAAATTGAAAGAGTCTTTTTAAAGACGATAACTCGATGGATTACTCATACTAGTGGAAGGTACCATGTCAGTCTCATAGAGTCGATGAATACAACTATAACAATGGGAGATTAGAAGGAAAATTAGCTAAACACGGTAAGTTTTCTCATACATATATATGTAATCTACTTGTACATTTTATGAATTTTCTCTTTTCAAAGGTTTGGGAGTATATACGTGATAATTGGTTGGTGCCATGTAATGAAAAATTTGTTACCATACAACAAACAAGCCAGCACACTAACTTCAAAAGATACCTTAGTGTGACGAACAATACGCTACACACACTTGTGGCGTATTCCATTGAAGTTGTAAAATCCCATGAAGTTGAAATCAACTAAACTTGTGAAGCCTCCTCCTGTATTAAGCTAAAGAAGGCCCATAAACTGCAACTGTTTACCGAACTGCATTATAGGGTGTTAGTTGAGGCTCTTGAATTTCTTGAAATGGAGCTTGGTATGCAAGAAAAGTTGCTTCAAGTTGGAGCTTCACGTGGATACCAGTTATTAGCGTCTATGGGCTTGTCATGTACGTGTCGGTTGGAGCAATACATATATACAGTCACACATATTTCACTACAAGTGGTAGACCCCTTCGGGAGAAGCTTGATATCCATCTGACGTTCACTCAGAATGAACAAGATAAAACAAACAATTTTGTCACAATTCGACCGAAATAAAAAAATGGTTTGTTATTTTTTTTTTATTACATCTAATAATAATGAAAAGTAGTGAACTAGTGATTACATCCTAAACTTAATGTACGTTATATTCAGCTTACATCGAAACAGAAGGCAAGCGGGCAACAAGCTGCGCCGCTACCCCTTTTTGAATCGTAAAACCCAATCTTTTAAAAACTATATTTGCTGATCTTGGAGTCATAACATTACTATGCATGACCCGCTGAACACGGGTAAGTAGCTCCACAGCTTCAGGCGCGAGGAAACCAAAAGTGTCAAAAGCAAAATCAAAGAAGAAATAGCCTGAGAAACGTCAAGACCCCTCAGGGCATCCAAACCTAAAGCAACAACAAAAAAATGAAGCTTGCGAGACACAGGTCTTATACCTCATCACTGAACACACATGAAACCCCTTCCTTGTCGGGCACCAAACAATACTATGACAACGGCAATGACGACGAAGCGGTTGCTGTTTAGTTAGATTTGTACATTTTGTTTTATTTGTACGAATTCATTGTTTGTATTGGTCATATGCATATGCAATTTTATTTATATTATTTGTAATTTAGCATATCTTATTTAAAACTAACTAACTACTGTTAATTTAAATAAAGAGATGTTTTACTTGGTTCAAATTTGGGAAGGGTGACTGCTCGTTAAAATCTACAAACCCCGGCTCCTCGTTCAACTATGGAATTTTCAACTCCTCGTTCACCACGACATTTTTTTATGCTTCTGTGGTGAAAGGGTATGTGAAAATGAGGTATTTGAAAATGGCTTAGTGGTGTTTGAAGTATATATCTGCATGCCAAGAAGCAGTGAGAATGGAAATCAGATTGGACTATATACATCAACAGTGACACCTCGTACCTGTACGTTGTGTATAGCCACGTAGAGAGCTATATATCGCGTATAGATGGGTACACTCTAATTTTTGATGAGTGTCCCTAGCTGGGCCTTTTTATAATCCCATCTAATATATTAGGGATGATTGAAATTACAACATACAGTTAAAAAAGATGTTGACCCGTCTTAAACGTTTATCTAAAATCCATTAATTGTAATCTTTACTTGTTGGTTATCTATAGAGATTATTCAGGAAAAAAAAACAAACAAACAAACTTTAGTTATAAAAAATTGAGGGTTTTAAGGTGAAAACAAAAGCCTCCGGAAGCAACCAAAATTTGAATCTAGTTGTTCGTTAAGCTAAATGAGTCGTTTTCGTGTCAACCCATGTTCATGGGTTGACCTTATTATTATTATTATTATTATTATTATTATTTGTTTTACGAGGCAAATTAAATTGGTTAGGTATTTATGCAAAAGTTTAAAACCAAAAAAGAAACAGGCACAAAATTTTATTCTTAAAATGTAATTTTTTATGTTGTATTTTATATTTTTAAAATATAAATCTATAGTATTAATACGTGAAAACAATAAAAAAAATAATAAACTTTTTGCTTAAACGGGTTGTGTACATGTCAACCCGTAAATATGTATACGTTGTTCGCGTTCACATGTGTCATATTTTCGGGTTCATGTTGTGTTTTGGGAAATTTTTTTCAAAAATGTGTATTTTAGAAATAGAATTAGGTTAATGGGTTGGTAAAAAAAAGGAAATAGGTTAATCCGCTATCGTATAGGAGGAAGTGAAATATGTAATCCGTCATTGCAAAAAGCGGCCTACTTGACAAGCTCTAATCCGCCATTCCCAATAGCGGATTAGGAGGAAACCCATTTCACCCCGTTAACCGGCGTTAGTTTTAACAAACCAAGTTAACCTAGTTAGTTTTTTTAACAAACCAAACTAACCCCTTATCCTAGTGTCTTTAACTTACATTGAATTTTGAATAGTTTATAAAAGTAGATGTTTTATAAATTGAAATGTAAAGTACATGTTTTATAAAAGTAGTAATAATATTAAAAATATGAATAAATAAAATGAAAAACAGTTATAATATTAAAAACGTGAAACATGGAATAAAATACACTGAAAGGCACTACTAATATTAAAAAAATGAAATAAAACAAACAAAAACTCAAATACATGATAAAAAATACAATAATTAATTTTGTCAGTTTGGACAATTGTTGATCCTGTGACTCGTTTTTTGCAAAACACCTACGACCCGCCCTTTCCTCATCGTAGCTGGCGTCCATCTCGTTTATGCATCCTCCTCACACGTCGTCTTCCCCTTACGATAGTTATCTTCGATGGGTCCCGTGAATTCGCCAACCGGCGTACATCCAATCTTGTTTATGAGGCAACGGAAAATACTGGTTGCTGTATTATGCACGGTATGTTTCTGTATAAAACCTTGGATCAGCAGTTTTTCTTGGACTTTCACGTATGTGGTGGCAAACTGCAATTACAAGGGTACACGGGAACCGATAAATTTGCCACTTACCACACGAGCAGGTTCTTTCTTTGAATTCTACTATATAAGAACTGTAGCCAGATTCGTCCTATGTTTGTAGGAATGTCTCCACCATGAACCTTTGATGGCGTGCTGAATAAGGGTATACTCTCTGTTGTCGAGCCCTTATTTCACGATTATGGAAGATTGTCCACATGCGGTGAGGAAAGTCCGTTGAACAATTATAAGCGGTTGTGTAGTGTATGGCGTATTGTTCAACTTTTCTTTTAAAGGTATATTCAATTAATGCCTTTATTGGGAGCATCCTGGCACCACGTAACACATTGTTCATGCTTTCCGATATGTTTGTGGTGAGGTTACCCATCGTCGATTCCCACGGTCAATACAGAACTGTCCATTTAGTTTTATCTATTCCACGGAGGTACCGCCAAGCTTCTTTATTTGTTGCCTTAAGCTCATCCATCAGGCGATCATACTTTCTTTGTTGTGTTGTGCTTCCGATCTCCCAACACATCATTTTCAAGCTCATCCATCAGGCGATCACACTTTCTTTGTTGTGTTGTGCTTCCGATCTCCTAACACATCCTTTTCAAGCTCACACTCTTGAACTTCGCCATGAAATTGCTTCTTACATGCCTTAGACAAAATCAATGGTAGGCGTGGGGTTAAATGTGTTAATAAATGTAATGGCGCGAACCCGTTATTCGTGTCTGCTAACATGTTGTTAGTCGCAAGTATTAAGCAAACATAACATGCACGCTGCATACATTCCTCATCTGTTGATTCATCAGTTATTGGATTTTCTATAAAAAAATTGCATAGTACCTGAGTTTTACCATATGATTTTTATAATCAGATGGTTGTGTATCAAAACCTAAGTAAGTTAGGCACAAACGAACACAGTTAATGCCTCGCCCTCAATGGTAACCCCCATAGAACATTAACATCCTCCAAGGTTACAGTGGCATGACCTAAAGGTAGGTGAAATGTGTTTGTTTCTATCAACGCTCGATCAACTCTCCTATAACCACATCGTAAGACAACGCCAAACCAAATAAACAGATTTACCTCAAAACTCTACCCTATAGAGTAAATGCGTCCTTGATAAATTAGCTCCCAGAATGAACCGTCCCCACGTTTAAAATCCATTGTACACATCTTCCCTTCTTGTGGATTCAGGAACAAATTTCGGGCACGGTGTTCATCTCCTAGGTACAAGACTGTCATCCCTTGGACTCGGGTTGAGATTCATGTTCATATTCATTTTATGGTTGACTTAGGGTGTGGGTGAAATGAGAGATTTGAGATATTTGGTTTGCTTGAAGTAGTGTGGAATGAGAAAATATGATTTTGTGTAAAGTATAGAAGAATATATTTTCTATTTATAAAGGATATATATATATATATATATATATATATATATATATATATATATATATATATATATATATATATATATATATATTTGTGTTTTTTGTCTTAAGGTAAACTTTTAATTTTAGATTAAAAAATACATTACATTACACACACCAACATAACACACACACAAAAAAAACATAACGAACTTTATTAAATAAAGTTGACAAACTACTTATTAAAAATTAGAGTACACACTTAATTCTAGTTTACTTCTAATCGTTTGACCATTCGGAATCCGATGAGTGCTCTCCAGGATACGAGTCATGGTAGTAATCTGGTTCAACTTCTTTCCCTTCGTTTTCATAAACACTCTTCAGTATATCCGGGTCTTCTAACAAATCAGGGTTCAATTGGTCAAAAGTTAACTCCGATGACGGTTGTTGCTTTGCTTCAGGCTGAGGAAGATCACATGCCTAAACAACCTCAAAAATATATAAGTAGTTACTCAAACAAAAGAAATATTGTATCATGAAACTAGATATATAAACACTTACACAGTATAGGATCCACGTCGTGCAAATCCAACGGTAGTTATAAGTAGGAGCACGACATAGGTAGCATAACACCTTGGATATGTCGTTTGTTTGACTGTTAGCATATACAACGGTAGTAAGTTGGGATGAACTGGGATTCCCTTCACTTTTGGTCGACCGAGAGGATGATGAATCCATTATAGTGGGTGGTGAATCAACTGATTCCCCTCATTGGCGGCCTAGGAATTTTTTTTTATTATTATTACACAAAAATAATTTTTTATTAATTGTCACCGTCTTGTTCATCACGTGATGTTGAACCAATTGATTGAATCAAACAAACCACAAAATACCAACATTAACCCTCTCAAATTTATTGATTCAAACAAATATGATGTGGTTGATCATGCAGAAAATAAAAGCCTACCATATGATAATTTAAAGCTTGTGATCATGCAGAAAATAAAAGCCTACCATGTTACCATGCGACACCCCGGCTTAAGCGGAAACGCCCGAGTGTGACGTACAGATTACTCAAACACACGTGGCACTATTAAGTGACCATAATAACATTAATTCATTTAATAAGTCAAGTAACACAAGTTCGAAAGTAACAATACAAGTTCAAACCAAAACATAACCATAACAATAGTTCTTTTATTGAAATACCTTAAGTAATCTAAGTGTCTTCAATACTTCAACCTCTAATCACGGTACCTGTAACATATGTATAAAATATGGCCAACTATAAATATAGCTGGTGAGTTTCCACAGTTTAAATACGTACATAAAAACCATACAATTCATAGACATGTGATAAATGAGCAAGTAAGTCCTTTCCAGTTGGTACAACCAACGTACTTGGATAATCGCGCAAGTAAGGTCCTTTCCAATTGGTAACAACCAACGTACTTGGATAATGAGACCCTTTTCCACTCGATACAAATGGACCAGAGTGCAAAGGGGGGCGTATGATCATACTTAATGAGGCTTCCCAATCGTGCAAGTAATACAAGTAACACACAAGTCCATATACGAATTGTAGTTTTGGTAATAGAAGAAATAATACTTGAATTTTTATAAGGATACATACGCTACCCCAAAACATTAAAACATTAAAAAGGGGTGGTGAAAAACTCACCTTAGTAATTGAAGTGAAAAAAAAGAATAAGAATAACTTGAAGGCGTCAAAGGAACCGAAGCAATCAATCCGTACGAACTATAAATAAGAATAAACATGACTTTAACGACTATTCTAGCGGGATTTTATGGTGACTAATTGTATGAATAACTTTAAAAGTTAGTTATTATTTTATTATAATTTATTACTAACTCTATAGCTCTTTGATTATTTTATTATTATTTAAGCTTTACGAAAGGTTGGTTGTTAATGTTAATTACGCACTTTAATGGCACGAAAACGAAGTTTAAACATTCGAAATACTTGAACTATTGATTATAAGTCGTAATTATAATTAATGCTTTAACGAAATGATTTTTAGAAAATTAAAGTTTACTTTACGTTTATTAAACGATTTTTAATAACGACTTATGAAAACGAGAAACTTGATTTTTAAATGTAAAATGGTAAGATATATTTATAGTTAATTTACATAATTTTTATTGAACTTAAAAAGGTTTTTAAAATTTTATTTTGATTTTTACTGATTAAAAAGGATTTATTAATTAGGTGAAAAATTAAATAAAAGGAATATGGCTGACCCGGGTTTCGAACCCGGGTCTTGAGGTTTACATATGCAGTGTGTAACCAGTTGAGCTAGGATGAACATTCGTTTATGCTTGGTTTCCCTTGTTTAAATATAATAACAGTTTCTAATAATTTTGGTTAAATAATAATAATAACATGTTATAGTCACAAAAAAAAGGAAGGAAGGCATGCTTGACCCGGGTTTCGAACCCGGGTCTGTTGGTTGTTATCCATACGCGTTAACCAGTTGAGCTGAGTTTACATTCATTGAAAACATAAGAATATATATATATATATATATATATATATATATATATATATATATATATATATATATATATAATATACTTCAGGTTCATCTTCTTCAAGAAGAACCCTAGAATTTCAATTGGTGATTCTGTTCCATGTTTGCTCAATTAAGTTTAGGGGTTTTGTTTGTTGGTTCATCAACACTAAAAAGCATATAACAATTACCTTATAATGTATCGTTTTGGTCGAAACCCGGTTGCCGGAAAATAAATTAAAGAATCTCCCAATTACAGAAAATCTGTGTATTAGAGGGGGGGTTGGAGAGGATGAGCAAGTTGTGACGAAGGTTTGGGTTCTATTTATACTACGGGGTGGAGCGTATACGCATTAATTCGTTGATTTGGTTATCCAGATTTTCCGGCGAGGATCACGGGTATTAATCGCGATTTATAGGTTGTTATACGATAATTAAATAGGTTGTTAGGGTGTATTTACGAAGATAATTGAGTTTTATATAATTTATTTTATATAAAAAAAAGTCTTAAAGGAAGGTTGGAGGCGGCCGGAGCCGTTTTTCCGGTGGCCGGAAAACCGGGCCGGAAAAACGAGGAAGAGAGGGGGGGCGGCTAGGGTTGGGTATTTTAATAATATAATTTGAATTATTTTCATTTCTGGTCCCTCAAGTTTCATAACCTTTTAAATGAAATTTTAAATTCTTTTAAGTTAAAATAATTTTTCAAATTCTACACTTTTAACCCTAAACTAAATAATCGAATTAAATAGTGTTCGGTTTTGGATTATTTATGCGTTTACTCGTACGTTAAGGCTCGGGAATTTATAACAATGAACAACGAATAATGAACATTAAATGTCGAGAATCACTTTATTAAAACATTTAATATATCGAAACGACCCATCGGGTCGGGTTTACAAATACAAATACGAATCGAAATTTGATAAATGTCACATACCATGTGATAATTAAAAGCCTGCACACATGCAGAAAATAAAAGCATACCATGTGATAATTAAATGTCTATACACATGCAGAAAATAAAAACCCACTATGTCATAATAATCATAGCCTGTACACATACTATAAATAAAAGCCTACCATGTGATAATAAACAAAGCTTGTACACATGCAGCATTGGTTTGACACTCATTAACCTAATTTTATTTCTAAAATACACCTTTTTGAAAACCAATGCTGCATGTGTACAGGCTTTGTTTATTACCACATTGTAGGCTTTTATTTTCTGTATGTGTACAAGCTATGATTATTATGACATAGCAGGCCTTTATTTTCTGCATGAATACAGGCATTTAATTATCACATGGTATGCTTTTATTTTCTGCATGTGTGCAGACTTTTAATTATCACATGATAAAATGATATGATTTTATTTTCTGCATGATCACAGACTTTAAATTATCACATGGTAGGCTTTTATTTTCTGCATGATCAATCACATCATATTTATTTGAATCAATAAATTTGAGAGGGTTAATGGTTGGTATTTTAAGGTTTGTTTGATTCAATCAAGTGGTTCAACATCACGTGATGAACAAGACGGTGACAATTAATAAAAAAATTGTTTTTGTGTAATATTAAAAAAAAAATTCCTAAGCCGCCAATGAGGTGAATCCCAGTTCATCACCCACTATAATAATATTTTCTCCTACTTGCTAATTCACCACTCACTATAATGGATTCATCATCCTCTCGGTCGACCAAAAGTGAGGAGAATCTCAGTTCATCCCAAGTTATTACCGTTGTATATGCTAGTAGTCCAACAAACGACATATCCAAGGTATTATGTTACCTATGTCGTGCTCCTACTTACTACTGTTGGATTTGCACGACGTGGATCCTACATTGTGTAAGTGTTTATATATCTAGTTTCATGATACAATATTTCTTTTGTTTGAGTAACTACTTAGATGTTTTTCATGTTGTTTAGACATCATGTGATCTTCCTCAGCCTGAAGCAAAGTAATAACCTTCACCGGAGTTAAGTTTTGACCAATTGAACCCTGATTTGTTAGAAGACCCGGATGTACTGAAGAGTGTTTATGAAAACGAAGGGAAAGAAGTTGAACCAGATTACTACCATGACCCGTATCCTGGAGTGCACTCTTCGGATTCCGAATGGTCAAACGACGACTGTCACTGGAAGTAAGCTAGAATTAAGTGTGTACTCTAATTTTTAATAAGTAGTTTGTTAAATTATATTTAATAAAGTTTGTGATGTTTTTTTTTGTGTTATATTGATGTGTGTAATGTAATGTATTTTTTTAATCTAAAACTAAAAGTTTACCTTATGATAAAAAACACTATATATATATATATATATCCTTTATAAATAGCAAATACATTCTTCTGTATTTTACACAAAATCATATTTTCTCTCCCACACTACTTCAAGCACTTTAAACAAAATATCTCAAATCTCTCATTCCACCCACAACCTAAGTCAACCAAAAATGAATAAGAACTTGAATCTCAACCCGGGTCCGAGTGATGACAGTCTCTTGTACCTAGGAGACAGACACCGTGCCTGAAATTTGTTCCTGAATCCACAAGAAGGGGAGATGTGTATAATGGATTTTAAACGTGGGGACGGTTCATTCTGGGAGCTATCAAGGACGCATTACTCTACCGGGTAGAGTTTTGTGGTACATCAGTTTATTTGGTTTTGGCGGTGTCTTACGATGTGGTTATAGGAGAGTTGATCGAGCGTTGATTGAAGCACTAGTTGAAAGGTGGTGGCCCGAAACGAACACATTTCACCTACCTTTTGGTGTGGCCACTGTAACCTTGGAGGATGTTAACGTTCTATGGGGCTTACCCATTGAGGGCGAGGCATTAACTGGGTTCGAGGGTTCGTTTGAATACAATGAACCCAGGCATATGTGCCTAACTTACTTAGGTTTTGATACACAACCATCTGATTATAAAAATCATATGGTAAAACTCAGTATTATGCAATTTTTTATGTTAGAAAACCCAATAACTGATGAATCAACAGATGAGGAATGTATGCAGCGTGTACGTTGTGTTTGCTTAATACTTGTGACTAACAATGTATTAGTAGACACGAATAACGAGTTCGTGTCATTACATTTATTAACTCATTTAACTGACTTTACTGTTAGTGGGCAACTGAGTTGGGGTGTTGCTGCCCTAGCGTCTTTGTATAGAGAACTCTATAAGGGAACCAAGCCACAAACCATTAGGTGGCCAATGTCACTGTTACAGATATGGGCATGGACCCGGATTCGGCGATTGACACCCATAATTGTTATATTCAATTAATATAACAAATCAAATTATTATAATTGAAAAATAATAAGAATTCATTTATTTTTATAACCTATTTTTTTCTCTTGAACTTTTATCCTACACAAGTACAATTTATTCATACATTAAAATTTTTTTCTATCCAAAACCAATTTCTTCCAACTCAATATATTAATATCCATCAACACGTAGTTATATTGTGATGTATAGTACAAAAAGCTATCTTACGCTTGCATTAATTATCGACAAAAAAGTACACAACCTACACAAAAACATATAACCTACACTTGTTCTAATAATAAGAAAACATATAACCTATACACGAAAAACATATAACTGACAAACAAAATTCAGCATCAATAAACTACACACGCACACGAAAATGTATAACCTACACACGAAAAACATATAACCTACACTCAAAAATTTTATCCAACACAAATATAATTTATTCATATATTAATTTTTTTTTTCTATCCAAAACCAATTTCTTCCAACTCAATATATCAATATCAATCAACACGTAGGTGCATTGTGATGAATATAATATAAAAAAGTATCTTACATATGTTAGCATTAAATGTCAATAAAAAATATACAACCTAAACAAAACATATAACAAACACTTGTTCTAAGAATAAGAAAACATATTACCTACACACAAAAAACATATAACCTACACACGTATAGGATATGTGTATCCATAATTAGAGAATGATTTATTATGGTTATGTTAGTTGTATTTATTGAAGAGAGAGAATGCATTTACTGTTGAATTTACATTTTTTTCATTTATTTTTAAACATTTAAAACTTAAAATAAAACTAGTGGCTCATATTCATTTCTTACATTTCTCACAGTAATCTTATTTCTCTCCTGAACTTAAACCTATATATATATATATATATATATATATAAGAGGATGAAGATACAATGATGGTGTCCAAATGGAGTTCTTCATGGTGGCCATGAGGTGTATCTTGATGAGGTGTATCTTGATGATAGTGAGAGCTTAGTGGAAGTTCAAGTTCAAGTTCAAGTTCAAGTTCAAGTTCAAGTTCAAGTTTTATATTTTTTTACAACCTAATGACTTAAAATGGTGTCTTTTGTGTTGGCCCACAAAACGTCACTTACATCTAAATCGTGAAAGCCCCTCTTTTTAAAATATAAGTATATACAACCCTATTTAAAACACTTACGTGTTATCAAGATTTTTCCATGGAGTGTTGCCTTGGCAATTCACCTAAAATCTATATGCCGAGGTAAGGCGGATTGTCACAACCTATGTGTAAAGATCTTAGGGTAAGTACATCGATTGGGTAGGGCATCACTCGTTTTAAAGTAGGACAACTTAGAGCATTTTCATCCGGTTCTCCAAAATTATGTGAGGGGAGTTTGTAAATTATAGAGTAGGTTTTGAGTGGTTGTGAGTGTAAATTATAGGGTGGAGAGAGAAACTGTAGTGATTTTTTGTACATTTGAAGAAAAGGTAGTGCTTTTTGTAAATTATAGGGTGGAGAGGAAAAATTGTAATGATTAAAGTACAAAAAAATATTATTTAATTAAACATAAGAGAGAAATGTAATGTTTTTTAGTGTAATTATATAGATGGAGATAGGGAATCGGTTGAGAATGCTCTTATAACCTGATTTTATGAAAAGCGCTCAGGCCAATCACTAAGGGAAGTGTTGGTGAATATTTGGTGTGACAACATCTCAATCAGATAGGACGTATTTGTTTATCTTGTAATTGGCTATGTTTATTATAAGTTTTGTATTAGGGGAACTTGAGTGGGCCAACGAACATTTTAAGCGTAGTTAATAAGTTCGTCAGACCAAAGCCCAGGCTGAAGCCCAGCAAAGATACCATGCATATAAATGACATATTGTTAGGTTTTAGTTTAGACTTCACAAATATACTAGCCACCAAGTTCGCCGTTGGAGAAAAAGAACAAACCGTGTTCTTGTTCGTGCTCTAGATTGATTTTAATATTGGTTATAATCAACAAAAAAGGAGCATTAAAAGTGATTCTCGTGTGTTCTTTTTATATTCGTTGTTATTACTCGTTGACGATAATCAAGGGGATTCCACACCCTTGATAGATCGATTCAGTCTCGTCAAGATCCGGCTAGGAACCTACAATTGGTATAAGAGCTTTTGCTCTAAATTGTGTGATTCGGGATGGATTTACGAGTAATACACAGATTATTTACCGGTGATTTTACGTTGAAAATTGGTATATTCATTTGTCCGTCTTTACTAGAACGTAGTTGCCGTCAACAACATTGAAATCATATTTTTGGAAAGTCTAGAATTGTTTGTAGCGAACTTATTGATAGGATTGCGAACTTGTTTTGATGAATTAATTCCAAGCGAAGATATCTAGGAAGATATTTAGGAGCATTTATATTAAGGAGGAGCTTGGTGTGAGGTTTTTAATTCAAACGAAGTTGTGAGCTCAATAATTCAAGACTCATCAACATTAACTCATGCTCTTATCTCCACATATTTTAAGTGTGGTTATTTATTTAAGCAGAACAATCCTATTTCAAGCGAACTTAAATTAAGGATATTGCTAATGCTTTAAATCAAGCGAACATATTTGGTTTGAAACTTAAAATGATTCACGTGAAGTCATGAATTTGGTGGAATAATTCTTCGAAAGAATTCATCTAATTATTAAAATAAGTTCACACGAATTGATTTTAAGTAAATTTAATTTGCACTAACAATCTCCTTTGGATATTGCTTAGTATTGTTATGTCTATGCAAATAAACATTCATTCATCAACAAACTCCCCATTTGATAATGCTAGACTAGGTCATCCAATGACTCAATCATTAAGGCTAAAAGACTCTTCGAAGCTTTCTGATCCTCGTCAAATAACTTGACATTTAAGACTTTTCCCTATCGGCTTAAGATCAGGTCTTTTATCTTTCATGAATCAATCTTCAAACAATCTTTTCACTGCTATCACATTCCATTCGATCTCCCTTATACAACAAAAATGAATCACCAAGCAAACATGAATTATACATTGATGTTTGTTGTGTTTGACTCATATTTTCTTCAACAATCAATCACAAGGGATCCACCAATCTTATCCTAAATCTTCAATTACATACTCTTCTCATAAACCTACCACATGGGAATAAGTGAATTATATATCAGTCAAATCCCATGTCTTCTCTCCAAAAACCAAATTTAAATCATCAGCATATAAGTTTTTACAGCGTATAAGTAACATAAACGTATATGTTCAATCTTCAATGTGTAAATTTATATACGGCGTATAAGTTATACGCCCGTATAAGTATGTATGAACCAATAGACATATACGACATATATGCGGAGATGATCATCGTCTAAGACATACGGAGATGGATAAACAGGGTATAAGTTCATATATGTTGGAGTTATGCACCGGATAAGTCAGAAACATGATGTTATACGGCGTGAATGGCTTATGCGCTCCAAGATATACGCCCGTATAAGCTAAACTTGTACAACAACAACCATACCCAGTAAAAGTCCCACCAATAGCAAAGCTATTACCAGGGTCTGCGGAGGGTGGGATGTAGACAAACCGTATCTCTATCCAAAAAATAGAGAGGTTGTTTCCAGAGAGACCCTAGCTCTAAAAGAATACGTATGAAACCGTATAAAGGAAAACATAAGTGCAACACTAGGCTACTATATAGCAAAATAAATAAATAAATAAGATAAAATAAAAAAAAGGAGAAAAAGAAAAAAAAAATAATAATAATAATATTATTAATAATAATAATAATAGTTTGTTATGATAATGCTAATAATAATAGTCTAATACTAAATAGATACATGAAAGCTTTGGTAATAGTGTTAGATATTAAAATACTATAAAATAATGTCAAAATAAAATAAAATATTATAATAGTATATCATTCAGACCTTGCAAATAAATAGATGGATACTTAACATATTACATTAGGTTGAGTTAAAATCAAAAAGAAAATATAACAAAAGACGAAGCGTCACAAAACAAAAAGGGAAAGAGAAACCCTAAAATACATTTCTAACAAGAAACTATGCATTGCCCTAGAGGTCTTTAGCCTTAATCCTACGTCTACAAGAGTTTCTATCCTCAACCATGTCCTCGGAGAGGTGCATATCTATCAAATCATGTCTAATCCTCTCCTCCCATGTCATCTTGGGTCTACCTCTACCCCTCCTCCCCTCTATAGTAATATTTTCTACCAATATAACATGAGCCATCATCTATCTTCTCTTCACATGTCCAAACCATCTCAATCTCCCCTTCCCTATCTTATTTGATATGCAAGTCACCCCTAATCTCCTCCGAACTACGCCATTTCTGATTCGGTCCAACCTTGTGTTCCCACACATCCACCTTAGCATTCTCATCTCTGCTACCTCCAACTTTTGTGAATGCGTCTTCTTGATGGCCCAACAATCTGTTCCATATAACATGGCTGGTCTAACTGCAACCCTGTAAAATCTTCCTTTTAGTTTAGCTGGAAATCTCTTGTCGCAAAAAACTCCTGTAGCTGCTCTCCATCTGCACCAACCTACCTACACGCGGTGAGCTACATCACTATCTATTTCCTCATCACTCTGCACAAACAAACCTAGGTACTTGAACTTCGTTACCTGCGACACCACTTGGCCCTCAATGTTGATCTGCACCTCTTCATCGTTGATTACCCCACCAAAGTCACAGTGGAGATACTCGGTCTTTACATGGCTAATCCTTAAACCTTTCATCTCTAAAGCATATCGCCATTCCTCTAGCCTCATGTTCAGATCTTGTTTTCTCTCACCAACTAACACAATATCGTCTGCAAACATCATGCACCATGGGACTGACTCTTGAATCGACTTTGACAACTCGTGTAAGACTACTGCAAAAAGAAATGGGCTCAACGCTGAGCCCTGATGAAGGCCTACCTCCACCAGGAAGAAATCAGTATCCCCCACGGGCGCACAGACACTAGTTGCAGTCTTGGCATACATATCCATGATTATCTCTATGTATTTCCCCGGAATCCCTTTCCCATCTAGGCTCTCCCAAAGCAGTTTACGTGGCATACTATCGTACGCCTTTTCTAGATCTATGAACACCATATGCAGATCACGTTTCTTCTCCCTATACTTTTCCATCAGCCTTCTTAGGATGTGTATTACCTCCATAGTAGACCTTCCTGGCATGAAACCAAATTGGTTAACCGTGACTTGTACATTTCTGACAATTTTTGTGGAGAAAATGAAGATGTAATGATCTGACTCTAAAGGATACTGTTCAAAACTACGGATATGACAATTTGTGAGAGTTTGGTAAGGTTTGAACAGCTACATCTTCTGGAATGATTGAAACAATGTTGAAAAGAAATGAAATTGAGCTTTTAAAAGTAGATAATGAGCCAATGGCTCTGATACCAATTAAAGTTCGTGAGAGGATCGCAAATAGACATGTACGAAAGTCCATGAAGATATCTACTCTACAATATTATGTGCGAAAACCATAACAAGGTGAAAAACTCAAAGATATCTCTTTAACTCTTCTTTATTCATTAATAGCAGTGATAGTACAACTAAATATAACAATATTAGAACAGATACAAAGTGGACCAAAAGGACAAATGAACATAATAGCCAAGCAACCTATATATAGGCTTCTTGGACTTATACACCGTATAAGTTATACGGCATATAACTCTTTTGTGTTCAAAACATTAACGGACATTCCAAATACACTACTATCAAGACCTACAACACAAGACCTAAGCACTATACAATATGCACTAACCTTGACTATCTTTGTTGAGCTCTGTTTTGTCTGGCCAACCTTTCGATTTCTGGCTCAAAGATAAGTGGAGGTTGTCTTCCTGAATGATGGGTGTGCATAAACATGTTACCTGCACAACTAAAACACCCCATGTAAAAAGGAAAAAACAAAACTACACTAAAAATAAAAATAAAACAAAGAAATTAAATCACACAAAAACACTAAGCATGTAACATTCGTTACTTTTCAAACCCGAAAACCCGACCCATTTCTAATTTTCGGTTTTTGTTTATAAATATATATGTATATATATAATACATATATATACTTATATATTATTTTATATCTCGAGATCGTTTCATGTATTTTACGTTTCATTCGTTATTTTTATTTGGTTTTGTATTCGTAATCGTTAAACCGACCCATTTCGTCATACCGTTATATTCGTGGTCAACGTTCATAATTAATATAATATACACGGGGATTTACGTTTATCGTTCGTTCATTTCTTGTTCATGATATTCAAATAACGAATCTACGGGATTTAGAATTTCTATTTAAAACGAGTCGCAGTAATATGTTAAATGTCTAAATAATAACTTCTCACTACGTTTATTAACGCATCTCGAAGATCGGGATCCGTTCGTAAATTATATTTAAATTTTGATCTTTAAACATTTTAAAGTTCAAGGTTCATTCGATAAATTTATTTTAATTTCTAATTTAATATACTTGGAAACTTAAGGCGTGTAATATGTAATTATATTTAAATTACATTATTATATTATAATATAAAAGATACCAGCCCGTAACCCCCCCCCCCCCCGTCACGTTTTTCCGACCGGCAACATTCCGGCGAGCCGCGATTTTCCGGCGATTCTCCAAACTCAGTCAAAACCACCACATTAATCCCAATTAAACTCGTAACACATCTATACCTTACCCGCGACTACGTAACCGCTAACTAAAACGTATATTAACAACAAAAATTGAGTGATTAAATCCCGTGAAATTCGTATAACGGCCGGATTTTAGGCAAATACAATTAACGAGCATTAATCGATACACGCTCCAATTTCAAGTATAAATAGACCCTAAATCATTATCTAAACTCGCTCACAACCTCTAAATCCACTAATAAACACTCTGTAATCGGTATCGAATCCTCAAAACCCATCTCCGCCCAAGTCCCTGTTCACTGTCAATCCGTTATATTAACAGGTAATTTATACATGGTTTTTAATAGTTTCTAGCTGACGAACAAAACCCCTAACAAAAAATTGACGAAATATTGAACGGTTTAATCGAATTGAAAACTAGGGTTTATATGGAAGAAGATGAAGTTTAAACCATGTTTATGATGCTTTTGTTTCTGTTTTGTATCACAACAGCAGCACATGGTCTGGTTGTTAAGTCTTGAAGGTGTTAAACCACAGACTCGGGTTCAAACCTCGGTCATTGCTGTTTTATGTTTCTTTTTTTTAGCCTTTTAACTATTATATAAAAATCAAGATAAATTAATAAAAATCATATTATATCTAATAAAATTATTATAAACCAAATAAAATCAAATATAAAATTTATTTTATCGTTTCCCACTAAAACCCAACTTTCATATTTCGTTAAACCATTAAAACAAATTATTTTTCCCGTTACTTTACTCACTTTAAAAATCGTTAAATTTGAAGTTTATAATTTCCGTTAAATTTAATAAACTTTTAATTCATTAAATTTCATTCGTTAGACCATATTTCGTTAGCTTATAATTTGTAAACTTTGATTCGCTAATCTTTATTTTTAACTCGTTAACCTTATTTCAAAGACTCGTACAAGTTAAGATTTCCAATTAAAATCCGTGTCTTGTAATTATCGTAACTTTCATATTAGCACTAAGTTATAATATTAAATAGTAAACATCGTTAAGATTTTCGTTAAACTCAAATATAATTTTATATTATAAAATGCCATAAAATGTCTTAAAATAGTGCAAAAATTCCTAAAATCAAAATTTGTTTAGCTTTATTTTCCCGTTAGATAGTCTTTAAATTTTCGCATTTATTTCATTTATAGTTCGTGACGTTTGACTGCTTCGGTTTCGTTATCATGATTTCGGTTTCATTGCAATGTTTATCTTCAATTTCAAGGTTAGTTTCTCACACCCCCTTTTTAACATTTTTATTACTTTTGGGAGTAGCATATGTATCCTACAAAACTTCAAGTATTTACGATGTTGCTTACAAACTACAATTCATTACATGGACTTGTGTGTTTACTTGATTACTTGCTCAGAATTACTTGCTTAGTGGTTGCCTCAATAAGTATGATCATACGCCCCCCCCCCCCTTTGCACTCAGGTCCATTTGTATCGAGTGGAAAAGGGACCCCATATCCAAGTACGTTAGTAGCCCCAACTGGAAAGGACCGTCGTTTGTTCTTTATACTCAAGTCCATTGCATCGAGGGTAAAGAACCTATATGTGCTCATTTCACAAGTTTCATGGAATTGTATGATTTTTACGTATTATATCAAACTGTGGGAATCTCACCAGCTATGTTCATAGCTGACTTTATTTAATACATATGTTAAAGGTGTAAAGATACAAGGATGAAAGTTATAAGACACATAGTATGCCTATAGGATATTCAAAGAACAAATTATCATTTGTTCGTTTATTTGTTACAACTTGTATTATTTGAATAACTTGTGTTACATGAAGATTTAAATGAAATAATGTTATTATGGTCACTTAATAGTGTCACGTGTGTTTGAGCAATCTGTACGTCACACTCAGGCGTTTCCGCTTTAGCTGGGGTGTTAGAAAGCACACTAACTTCCCAGAAACGACGCCATTTTGATGCTAGAGTGTCGTGATCTATTAAAAAACTATAATAATTAAGTGTTGTAATTACCTTCAACTAGTTAGGGTAAGTAGGGTGTTGAACCAGGAGGAGTATGTGGTCAGTGTAAAATGCAATCAATTTCTAACATTATGAAGTGAGCAATTAAGGGTCTTGGTCACACTAGCAATGATTTGATTTTAGAATAAAGTGATTAATTAAACAAGTTGTAAATAACTGACAAGGACAAATCACACTCTTAAGTATGTAACAAACAACAATCTCAAGTTATGTACAAATTAATCATTAACAATCGAATCTGGTTAACCAATGAGCCAAACCTTAGGCATCAACAAATGTAAACACATTGCACTGGTAACCAAAGGTTCCTTGCTAGTGTGACTCAACCAAGGAAAAATGTATGCTTCGTCATATTCAAGCTAATCTGTACAACCCTATGAACACGTATCACAACAACTGGCAAACTAGTCGTTCTGATTGAAATAAACCTAAACCGACTGAATGCACAATAATACCAAACATCAATGTTCATAGATCGATAATAAACAATTACAACTAGTTCATTCTTAAAACCTGAGAAAAACTGCAAAAGTACAATACTCTATATCCTGAGTATGACTCGAGATGACTATTTGCTCATCTTCGTCAATAGATATTCAATTAGGATGAAACACGCCATTAGGGTTTATCTATGGATGATTGGAATAGTGGAAAATTGTCTTTTTGGCTCCTAGAACTGTTATAGGATGAGATAGATGTGTTTTGCTCGTCAAAACTGATATTACATACCCATAGATTTCTCTTTTTCCTGGCCATCGCGTATTGTGCTGAAGTTACACCTGGTCAATCGCGTAGCGCGATGGACTAAAATTTAAACACTTTAATATTTTGGTCCAGCACCTATTGCGCTGGACTGCTTCCAACCCTGCCGTAGCAAAACGGGTTCCTTCCACCAGCCATCTTGATTCTTGTCTTGTTTCATGTGTTGGATATCTCGGGACTTCATTCCATTCTCTTTTCTGCCCAAATTAAATGCATTAACACCCTATGACCTGAAACATAATAAGCATGCATGAAGTACCAAAGTTCATGAAATAAACATTTAAAATTATGCAATTAGCGTGCTAATATATATTTACACATAATACCCGACCATCGCTCACCAACCAATGCGTTGACACATATTTTTAAACGTATTTTACAAGTAAAGGAACATCAGGTGCTTCAGGAAGAGAAAGTGGGAAAATAGGGATTTCGAATCCTGACAACTGGACATACTATTTTGAAATAATATGTTCTATGATAACTTTAAAGTTGTGTTTTTAAATAATAAATACACAACTTGTACATTATTTGTGCTATTTTTAAATCTCGTGAGGCTAAACGGCGTCAGTCACCGCCCGAAATGTCCTTATCAATACTTCCACTGCTGTAACACCCTGGCTTAAGCGGAAACACCCAAGTGTGACGTCCAGATTGTTCAAAACACATGTGACACTATTACGTGACAATATTATCATTAACTCATTTAAATCGCAACTGCACAAGTGTTCAAGTAAACAAATACGTTGAAAGGAAAAAAAACAAAACATCAACTTGTCCATTATTTAAATATCCTAGTTCTAGCGTTTTCACCCGTCTCATCCTCTAATAATCGTATCTGTAGCATATATATAAAATACGGTCAACTAACTGAATAGTTGGTGAGTTCACACAAATTTTATATACGTACGCAAAAACCATGCAAGTCCATGAACAAGTGTAGTAATCACGCATGAAATGTCCTTTTCAGTCGATAACAACCAGCGTATTCGGTTCGGGGGTCCCTTTTCCACTCATAACAGAATGGTCAAGAGTGCAAAGGGGGGGCGTATGATCATACTTATTGAGGCAACCATGAGCAAGTAATTTTGATCAAGTAATCAAGTGAACACACAAGTCCATGATACGAATCGTAGTTTTGTAAACGAATATAAAAAACCAGTTTGGTTGGATAGGATATATATGCTACCCCCAAAAGTATAAAAGTGTTAAAAATGGGTGTGAGAAACTCATCTCGAAATCGAAGATAAACTTGTAATAAAGTCGAAAGCACAATAACGAAATTGAAGCAACCGAACTTCACGAACTATAATTGAAAACAAAACAAATTCTAATTAACGGGATTGTAAAAGTTAAATATTTTGGTTTCAGGAGTTAAGCATTATTTTAGAATATTATAACAACATTTATGGCATTTTATATTATAATATATATTTTTAGGCTTAATGGATTTTTAACGATTTGTAACATTTTAATAATAAAATACCGCTAATATGAGAGTTTGGTATTTTACAAGGCACGGATTTTAAATGAGAATTTTATCTTGAGTTAACATAACTATGTTAACGAATAAGGTTAAAGAATTAAAACTAATGAATTATAAAGTTATCTATAACGGTTTAATGAATTATTGAGTTTAACGATAATCGAATTATAAGGTTAACGAAAAGGAAATATAATATTATTTAAATGTTATTTCAACTAATTGTTTAATATTAATATGTGGATTTCATTATATATTCATATGAGGATTCTATTATATTTATGAAGCCTGAATTAACGATATGATTTTATCTCAAAAATGATCATGTTGTTGGATTAAAACTAACGGATATTAAATTTATAAAGTGAACGAAAAAAGGAACTATAAAATAATATTGACGGGTTTTCACGAAAAGAATTAGTTGGTTTTTGAATCAAAATGGTAAAATATAATTTGTAATAAATTTTATTTAGTACAAAATAATTTTATTTTGATTTATAATAATTTTTAATTAATTTAGTATGATATAAAAGGAAAAAAATTTTAAAAAAAATGAAACAATAATTAATGTTCAGACCCGGGTCTCTGGGACCATATAAAAGTGGCTTACCAACTAAACTAGCTTGTATGTTTGTTATATCATAGAAAAACAATGAATATAAGTATTATAAGAGGGTCATCTTCTTCCTAATCAAAACCCTAGGTCTCAATACCATAAATCTAGTCGATGTTCGTTAACTATTTTTTAGGGGTTTTATTTGTCGGCTACAAACTAATCAAAAGCATATAAAAATTACCCGATAATATTAGTGTTTGATGACGAATGATGGTTTGCCAGAAAAAGACTTTGACCATCCAATACAAATTACCGAGCATATATTAGATTGATTTTAAATGGTGAACAAGTTTAGACGTTGATTAGGAGTCTATTTATACTAGCAATTGTAGCGATTAGTGTTCAATGGTCTTAATTGGGTTTGAATAATTTCCGGCGGGTTTCACGTCCGTTTTAGGATCAATTACTCATTATTAGATTGTTGGAACGCGTTATAACTGATGCTTATAGTTAGCCGTTAGTGGAGAATGGATTTACGAGCCATAAATTGACGTTATAATGTGGCATTGACGGAGGTTGGCTGTTGCCGGAAAAACGGCTGTCTCCGGAATCCGGTATACCAGAAAATCGCGAGCGCGCTCGGGGAGGGGGGTGGAGGGGGGGATGGGTTGGGTTTAACTTTTTTTAATATAACTTTGAATAATTTACACCATGTCCCCTCAAGTATTAATTTAGTTTAAAATTGTAAGGCCCCCGACCCTGGGTGCCCTAATTTAGCTCGGGTTGGATTTACTCATTCATATAATTTGGAAAATCAGAGTTAATTAAAACATTTTGCGGAAATAAAAGTTAACCATTCATACATAACATAGGTACTTGTTTAAAATAAAATAACATAAGTCTTAAACAGTAAACATAAATAACACGTGAATCTTCTTCATAACGATGCCAGTCTTCATCTTATTGCCACGTGTCCCCATCAAGCAACTTGCCTCATCCTATTCGCTTGCGTGCATACTAAAAGTCAGCTACGCTAAGTGAGTTATAACTGATGCTTATAGTTAGCCATTAGGATCAATTACTCATTTTTAGATTGTTGTAACGTGTTATAACTGATGCTTATAGTTAGCCGTTAGTGGAGAATGGATTTACGAGCCTTAAATTGACGTTATAATGTGGTATTGACAGAGGTTGGTTGTTGCCGGAAAAACGGCCGTCTCCGGAATCCAGTGTACCAGAAAATCGCGAGCGCGGGGGGAGGGGGGAGATGGGTTGGGTTAAAATTTTTTTAATATAACTTTGAATAATTTACACTATGGCCCCTCAAGTATCAATTTTGTTTAAAATTGTAAGGCCCTCGACCCCGGATGCCCTACTTTAGCTCGGGTTGGATTTACTCATTCACATAATTCAGAAAATCAGAGTTAATTAAAACATTTTGCGGAAATAAAAGTCAACCATTCATACATAACATAGGTACTTGTTTAAAATAAAATAACATAAGT
Organism: Bidens hawaiensis; assembly: GCF_021521415.1. Lineage (NCBI taxonomy): Eukaryota > Viridiplantae > Streptophyta > Magnoliopsida > Asterales > Asteraceae > Bidens > Bidens hawaiensis. The sequence continues at coordinate 80,343 of NW_027498795.1, read as the reverse complement.
CTTAAACAGTAAACATAAATGACACATGAATCTTCTTCATAACGATGCCGGTCTTCATCTTATTGCCACGTTTCCCCATCAAGCAACTTGCCTCATCCTATTCGCCTGCGTGCATAATAAAAGTCAGCTACGCTGAGTGAGTTCTAGTTAATTAACATACATTATATTCACTTACTTTCTAATACGCGCCCGAAGATACGTATTAAATACTTACCTGTTCATCTATCATTCATGCATACATACATACATACATACATTCATTTATAATTCATACTGTCTACATACCTCAGATATTATAAGAGTCCGGCTCCCTACATACCTCGGATATTATAAGGATCCGGCAACCTACATACCTCAGAAATTATAAGGGATTCGGCATCTTACATACCTCGGAATCTATAAGGATCCGGCATCCAAATACGTCGGTTATTATTAGGGCCCGGTGCCCTCTAACTTACCATACAACCTTACCTTCGTTACATTTCCTTTTTCTTCCTTCAATCATAACTAATATATCAAATTACGTGCATACTAGTTAATCAACCTATATCATTCACATTCATACGCAAACATATATCTAATATACACTTACCATTTAAGGTAAGTGATTAATCTAACACATCGTAGTATGCACACAGCCCTGAAAACATAACACATAAGAAGGGGCTAGAACTCACCTATAGTCGGTTCTTTTTCTGAATTAATAGTAATGTCTTTCTTCAACTGAGGCCGACTAATTGGTAATAACATACGCATATTAATCCTCTATAAGTGTTTGTTATTTATTCTCTAAAGTTAACGGGGTTAACTTTTAATTTAACTGAACCGACATGTAACATTTTTAAATCGTTCGTTTTAGTTTAACATACTCACTTATTTTATTAATGAACCGACTTCGTTAGTTTGCATTCTTAACGATGTTTACTATTATGGTATGCATATCTGTTATTATATTATTTCATTACCATTCATACTTATTATTATTATTATTATTATTATTATTATTATATATGTTTTATAAGCCATTTCTCGTTATTAAGTTTCTTTCTTAAAGAGTCGGGTATCGGATTCGGATTTTGCTTGGATCCATATTCTCATTTTGTTATTATTATTATTATTATTATTATTATTATATCCTAAACCTTATTATGAATTATTATTATTATTTTTATTATTACTACTACATATAAAAGCATTCTCCCAACCACCCTCTACTAATCCCTATAACTGGTCCCCCCAACCCGCCTCCATCTTCCTCACCCATCAAACCCTAGCCGCCGTCGTCTGCCATTTCCGGCCACCAAGGCCGTGCCTTAAACTATAACGGCAGTCCAATCAAGTCTCATGAGGATCCTTTCATGTCGCATAACGACTATTCGCATCCAAGAGTAATCGCACGGGATGCGATTTAACTGTCACAAACAAGTCGCACGGGAAATTCAGACGAGTCACATAGGAGTTTGTGTCGCACGACGTTTGAGTCGCATAAGGATGACTCAATTTCAGAAAACCAGTCGCATCCTTTCTATTCGCACAAGATGCGAGTCAATTTGTGAACTCAGTCGCATAAGGGTTCTGATTACGTCTGTACACCGGCCGTCCGTGGGCGTTCACCGATATACGGACAGGGGAAGGGTTTGGGTTCTCTGGTTCAAGTCTCAACATCTAAATATGGTGCGGCTCCTAGTTTTTTTTGGCCGAGCCCTTTTGGGGTCTGGGTTCTACGGAGTCGTCGACACCCATTTGCCCAAGCTCGTCTACATCAGCAGTGCATTCATTCCACCCAGCCATTGCCCACTCTTTATTGTTATTTGTATTATTATTTTATTTTTTGACAAATCTCTTTTTATTATTTATTATTTGATTTTGTGTAAATCGGGATTTGGCTCGGTTCGTTTTCGTTTTTAGTTTACAAGAATCCGTTCGTTCATATTGTTATTAGATTTTAACAAAAGAGAATGAAATGAAAATGAATATGATGTTTACCTTTCGATGCAATTAAACTAGATCTTGAATTGATGAAATTGGAAAGTAGGAATATTTGGTATAGGAGGTTTGTGTGTGTACGAGTGTCTGTGATAATGATTGTGGAATGATGAGGATAAAATAAGATTAAGGTTTTAAGGGTTTAAATAGGCAAGCTTAAAGGCTTTTAGGCCCATAATTTCTTTCAATTGCATTAACCTTATTTTCTTATCCTCTCCTACAATTGTTATTTAATTAATTTAAATGACGTCATACGACACGAGACTAGAATAACTCGTATTATTTAATTAAACCAGATTTAAAATACGAGGATGTTACAAAAATAGAATTTATAATATAATTACGTCTTAAACCCTGAACTTTGATATGTTTTAAAAATAAATTTAAATTAAATTTACAAAATGAACATTGGACTTTGAAATATTTTATAAATGTAATAAAGATTTATAAACTTAGAAAATTTCCAAATAATACCCGTATAGTTCGCAAATCGATTAGATAAACACATTAAATCTCAAATTTTCATTAATGAACAACACGAATAGGAAACGAAAGAACCATGACCATAAATCATTGTAATTAATATAAATTGATGAACGACAAATACGAATACATTGAAACGACGAAATACTCGGTTTAACAAATACAAATACAAAAATGATGAATGTCACATGAAAGAAAACTTGAGAATATTAACAATATATATATATTTATAAACAAAAACCGAAAACTCGAAATGGGTCGGGTTTTCGGGTTTGAAAAGTAACAAATGTTACCGGATTCACAACTTTTAGAAATTTCGTCCCGAAATTAAAATAAAAACAAAATTTTAAAAGAAAATAACTAATACAAGGAGTTGTTAAAAGTTTTGACAATTTTATACATACATAATTAAATAAATGCAATAACGTCAATCTTTAAATGGCTCGAAAGACGCCAAAAATGGGAATATGACAAAGACACTTATATATAGGATGTACCAGCGGCGTATCCACCATGCCTTGTCATACTGCATTTTTCCCGTCATTCAAAATCATTCCAGGTTTCGAGTGATTGCGCGCAACGTACTTATTATGTCTTTCATGTAAGGACTTGCATAGTTACGTGTCGACCCATAATTACCTTTATCGTCGGATGATTCGCATAATTTGTCCCATTGTGTGGGTTTTAAGATAAAATAATCTCTTATACTCAAGAACAATAACTATAAGGATTGAAAATAACAAAAATATATGAGCAAGTCCTTGAGGTCAAGGATAAGTGAAAATATTAGGTTCAAATAAATAAAATTGTTGAAGTTTTAAACGATATAACGATGTTCTTAAACTTATAACGAAATGAGTGAAACTCTTGAGTAGTACGAAATAATTAGAATAATGAATGAAAAATATTAAAGTCAGGAGCATCGTAATATTATGACGAAACATTGAAGTCGAAAGTAACAGAGTAATTAAATGTGGCATTGAGTCAACAAAATATAAAAACGTAAATCGACAAAGCATTGGGTTTGCGAAAAAGATAGATAAACAAAACTTTAATAACAGAATAGAGTAAGTTTCTTGGAGTAAAAAATGACCCATAAAAACAAATGAAAGTTGCCAAATAAAATATCAATGTGAATAAAGGCCACATTGAGATTAAGAATCACAAAATAAATAATTGAAACTTAGAGATCAAAGTGAAACATTTATCTCAAATTGATGAAACATTGAAATCAAGAATAACAAAATAATTCAAATAAAACCTTGAGTGGATATAGAACTAATCGAACAATTAAAACAATTCGTGTAACAATAATAAACTCAACATGTATATAAACATGTTCATAGTCCCAACTTCCACTAAACGATTACGTTTATGGGAAATCGGTTATAGACCGCGAGATTGAAATAACAAGGTAAACCGATTCAAAATGCAACTATGAATGAAAATAGTTCACTAATTAACAAATAACCAAACTCAATATTAGCTTCGTAAACAATCTTCGAAAGCAGTCGATACATAAAATTATTCCTATTATGTCTAAACAGAATAATATATATATAAATATATATATACACACATGAAGAATAAAGAAAAGAAAACAAAAGGTAGATTACTGTAAGACCCCGAATCCCGGGAATCCTACAGTTGGTAATCATATCCAAAATTTCACAAAAATTTAAAACCCAAATCAATTCACTTTATTTCGAAACCAGTTCAGAGTATAGAATCAGCGGAAATCATAAGTGTCAAAAACAAATTCCCCAAAAAAAATGCGAGGTATGCCCATAACCAATTTAAATGCGTTTAATAATAATTAAAAGTAAACAGTCTTTATTATTAGTTTCCCCGACTAGATATGCCTTCAACCATCCGAGTAGTCTCGAGCACATCCAAGCGGTAAGCATCCTCCTCTTAACCTGAAAATCAATCTAACATACACACAAAGTCATCTTGAGCTGAGTGAGTACAAGTTTTATAAGTAACATTCATAATTCAGATTTAGTTAATAAATATAAAAAGATTTGGAGAAAATCATAAGTAATTAGATAAATATTTTTCTCTTGGTTAAACACGCAACACGAGCCTCCTCACCCCGGGTCTTCCCCGAGTAATATATTTGACCCGGCCGCGGTTTAGCAAAAACCAACAAAATCATGCAACACGAGCCTCCTCACCCCAGGTCATCCCCAAGTAATATATTTGACTCGGTCACAATTTAATAAAACAAAAATCATGCAACACAAGCCTCCTCACCCCGGGTCTTCCCCAAGTAATATATTTGACTCGGTCACGGTTTAACAAACCTAAACACGTGATACGAGCCTCCTCACCCCGGGTCTTCCCCAAGTAATATATTTGACCCGACCATGGTTTAGCAGAACGGCGGGCCTCCTCACCCCGGGTCTTCCCCAAGTAATATATTTGACCCGCCGGGACATAAATATGCAACACGGGCCTCCTCACTCCGGGGTCTTCCCCAAGTAATATATTTGACCCAGTCACAGTTTACCAACACATACACATACACACTTACAAATATCTAATTCAAATATTCAACAAACAATACCATCACATACAATCCATAAATAATGGATAATCTAGGAATTAATACTAGGCCTAATAGTATCCTCGAGCCTAGACCATAAGTAATATATATAACCTTAAGGAATATATGACCATAAATGAGTCTGAAATATCCTAAGGTATAGAATATAATCCACACATAGTTTCATAAATGCAAAAATACAAATAAGGCTATGTAATACCATCCAAATAGTTTAAACGAGCAAAATCGGGTAAAATTGAGATAGGGTGTGTATGCTAGCCCAAAATGTAAAAAGAGTTAAAAAGGGGCATCATGAACTCACCTGGCACGAGGCACACAATCACCATGAGCTAGAGACCCATAAGTATTCCTACAACTCAAACGCCTGTCGGTTTACACACGATCATTACTAACGATACCGAAAAGACTCGTTTATCCTACGAGGCGTTCTAACAAGGTTCGAGTTACCTAGAGCCTCGACCTCACCAAGTTCAATTACAACAGCCCCCGGGGCCTTTTATTTACCAAAACGACCGTTAGATACTCCCGGGAATAAAGAATTCCCAAACTACCCCCGGAGGTTGCTAGATAAGACGAATATGCGTGTTTATGAGTTGTTTATGCTCTTAGTAATCAACTCAGCCCCGTGTGGATCAAATTTAATAAAATCACAGCCAACAAGTCCACACGACGCTACACGAGTTGGATGGGTTGGTAATTCGCAAGCACGACGCACAAACTACCAATAAACGTGAATTTGCGTTGTACCGACCCGTTTGAGAAACCGACAACCAATTCAGCCCCATTAAGATAAAAATTAAGCTTTCCACAGCTCGTATAACATACCAAGGCTACAAAATTTTAATTGGTTGTTAATTCCCTCAAACAACACGCTAAACGCAACAATTAAAAATCTAGACAACCGAAATCCTAGTTTTTCAATCTATTGACAATTGATCAATCAAATGAGCTTCATAGCTCACGATACTAAAGTATAACCTATATTGGATACCTAGGAAGATGACAGAGAAAACCTCGCTTAAAACAGCCCCGAAAAGAACACAATTGGACAGCCACTGGTTTAGCCTAAAACGAATGAATTGATCAATAACGAGTATAACATGCAGATTTTAGCATGCAAAGATGTATTTTATTTCATAGGAAAACCATAGAATTAAATTATGAAATTTTTACCAGAGTTGCAAAAATGTCTTAGGTTTACAAAAATATTTTTATTATATTTTCTAGTAGACACAAAAATCATAAAAATTCCTCCAACACAGAAAGGTACGTGCAGCTATTTCAGTGTGCGGCAAAAGTGTTTTATTTGTTTAAAAATCCTTACCAAACCAAATTAAACGATTCCAACTGAGTTGTTATCTTAAATCAAAATATAAACTTTTAGAAGTGAAATCAACCAATTTGAACTTGTCAAAAAAGAGTTATGATGTCGGGAAGACAGACCAGAATCCATCACTCCGCATCAGCTTTGACACATAATTTTATAAAATCATAAAAACCATTCAAATCTCGTCCAAAAATTACAAATTGTACCTTTCTGGAAACTAGACTCAAAGTAGAACATCATGGAAACAAGAATCAATAAAAAACAATGAGTTACCATCGAGTTACAGACCAAACAATATACGAGTACGAATTTGTCAGAAATTGTTATCATTAAAACTCAACCCTAACATGTTCAACAAAGGGTTTAATGGTGGAAAAGAGTTATATTATGATGTAACCAACCTTGTACTAGACTCGGGATGGCCGGAGCTTGGATCGAGTGGCACAAAAACCAGATGGAGGCTGCAATATGGGCGCCGATCGGAACAGAAAGGAAGGAGAAGGAGAAGTAGGCTAGGGTTTACTTGTTATAATAAAACAATTACACTATAGCCCCTCAAACTTGAAAAATATGATAACTTGGATGAAAGTTTAAATAATTTAACTTATGAGAATGACAAGGAGGTCCCCGAGGAATGCCAGATCGAGTCCCGGTTAAAATACAAAACCTACAAGATTAAAACCTTTTAACGCAAATTAATGGACTTTACAATTACGATGCTTGTCTTCTCGAAGGTGGGTTTGTGGTATGGAAGTTATTATGGGGGCGGTGGTATGATTTATTAATCGAAACTCATTGACGTTGACAAAGAACGGAGAGAAAAACTGCTTTTTGAGATTCGCTGAAGTTTGGGAAAATTGATTGCAAATGTAATGCTCAAAGTAAAATAATAATAATTTGCAAAGAAATCATTAGTTAGTGCTAAAGTTTGCGAGCTTTATAAAACCTGTTAGTGTAAAACATTTTTCTGTTAGATTGTGTCTTATGCAAACATTATGGAGGATCGTTTAAATGAAATAACTTGTTGATAGAATTGATAGTGATAATATAATATTAACGGGACTCATGAACTTAACAAGTATGAAAAAAAGTTGGTTATTGAGTGAAAGGTGATAAAAATAATGTATAACAAATTTTATTTTACTTGAGAATAATCCTTATTTCAAAGATCTTTTTGGAATAACCATAATAATATTAATAAGAATATTAATCCTAATATTAATAATAATAACAAAAGTAATAATAATAATAACAATAATAATAATAATAATGATGATGATAGTACTGGTAGTAATAATAATAATATTGGCAATTAGGGCTGTGCAAACGAGAAAACCCAGACCAACCCGGGTTAAACCCGACCTGATCCGAGTCCAAGACACACAAAAAAACCATACCCGAGGAGAGGACCTGTGTATAATTTCGGGTTTCGGGTATGTTACAGTTCGGTTCTTCGGGTTTGACTGTTGAAATCGAGACCGACAAAAGAGTTTAATATGTTATGAAATTAACTTTGAAATTTATGGTTTATGATGGATAAGAACAAGAAGAGTCATAAGAAAGATAAGGAAGATTAAGCAACGACAATTGAATTTGCAAGTAGAAATGGTTTTAATCTTTTTTCAGCAAAATCACTTTGAAATAAATAAAAGGTAGATAACAATTCCCTTCTCTTTTAAATATTGTAGGCAACACACTAGCAATTACTTGCAAGTTGAAGATAAATTAAACATATATATAGAGAGATAGATAGAGAGGAGAGAGTAAATGAATTGAGAAAAAAATTGCCTGTAATTACTTTAATTTTTCACCGCTGACACACAAATGGTGCAAATAGGAGATATTAGCTGTAAAATTTAAAAAGCTTTATCTTTTTTATATTTAAAATTTAATGAAAGTACAACTATACATGTGAAATGTACAAGTAAAGAAAGTTAAGCTTAAAATATGATTTTAAAACCAGTTAAGTTAGAACTATATTGAAACTAGTTTAGTTGGATATGTATTAAAAAAGAATGTCAGATGAAATTCGCATTTTCAAGACTGGCATATGATGTAAGGATGCTTTCCATATTACTTTTCAATATTCCTCATTCTATCACAACCCTCTTTCTCTCACATAATTTTCTTTTTCTACGTAAACTTGAAGAACAACTCTTGGGAGTTTGAAATTGATCTTCATATCATACAAGAAAATGGTTACAGATATGAAGACGACTACGAAGATGACGATGATGTTTGGATAAAGATGGGAATACTAAAGCCAGGCAAAGTGGATGGTTGTATGGATGACGAAGACTAACAAAGAGCTACTCGGGTCGGGTTTTAAAAAAGTAGGGTTTACATCGGTAAAGACCGAAAACCGACATGAGACCGATTTGGCATGAAAATTAGGACCAAACACAATGGCCAAAATATAGGGTCGGCCTGGTTACGGGTGTTTTCGGGCCGGTTCTTTGGGTTTTTTAGGTCCGACCCTAATTATGCACACCCTTATTTATAATAACCCATTTGGTTAAAACGAGATTTCTTTTAGAAAAGTATCTTGATTATACTTCGTGTGAGGAAATACTTTTTGTGAACATATATGGATATATATGTATATATATTTGTTAATTGACTATTTAAAATAATCGAGATTAGAAATTTTATGTAAAAGGTGATTATAAGAGAAATAAACGCGGAAATGTACGCATGGAAAAATTTTTTATTTAAAAATTTAAGAAAATGGTTGAAAATATTAAGCATTGATGCGAGAAAACAAGTAAACTTTAAGTGGACAAGGAAACGCGGGGTAAGGTATCGCATGGCGGAAACAAGTTAGGTTTTTCAGAGTATTGCGGGTATGCTCGAGTTTCTACAATATTAGTAGGATTGAAGTACGAGCATAAGGTAAGGCAGAAGGTTGGGATAAATGGTTGAGTAATAGGTCGTGCGGATAAATGTGTGGTGTTGAGTATGCATAGTTACGTGGCAAGGGTTGATGAGGTGGTCGAAATTATCATAATTTGGTGTATTTCGAATCAAAATCAAAAGAAACATTACATGAAAGATCCCTAAAATCGGAATCCATCTATATAAATTATGAAAATAAATAAAGAAGTACAATCGCATGAAACAAAATTTGAAATCGAAATTGAAATGCTCATGAGTCTGCATGAGTTTTTGTATTTCAATAATAATCTCGTTAATTTCCAAATAAACGTATGAAAAATATATCAAATTTTGAAATAAAATATGAATTTAATGCAAACTTAATATAAGGTAGTGAAATCGAATTGAAAATCGAGTGTTCATGTACCACCTTAACTTTTCGAATTTTTAATTAAAACCATAATAAGAAACGAATTATATAAAGAAAACAAATTGAAAATCAACTATTCATGTATCACCATGACTTTTCGTATTTTCAATTCAAAACATAAGAGATAATGATTATATGCCAATAAAGAAACAAATTGAAAATCGACTATTCCTGCATCACCATGACTTTTCAAATTTTCAAATTATAATATTAATTGAATTTATAAATAAAGGAAACAGGTTGAAACTCGACAATTCATGTAATAGCACGAATTTTAGATATTTATATGAATATTTATAAACAAAAAATGAATTAAAACTCGACTATTCACATAGCCTAATGATTTTCAAAACCACAATATAACAATTGAGTCTTCGAAATCACACGTTGTATGAATTATCATAACTTGTATGTTCCGATAAAAATAAAAAATACGTAATCAAATCGAACCGAAAGTTGGGTATTCGTGTATCACCATGACTTGACAGACTTTCAAACACACAAATCAAAATGCGTAATCAAATTGAACCAAAAGCTGGTTATTCGTGTATCACCATGACTTGTCAGGCTTTTAGTTAAAATACATTGTAAAACATTGATGGTTGGAGTCAAACGTCGCATGAATCACCAGGTCGGAGTCACATGTCGCATGAATCACCATGACTTGTGTGACATCCTTAGGAGTGTAACCGTATTCTTTTCACAAAGAAAACATGGTCACATTTGAAAGCATAAAGTTGTGATTCATATGGCGTTTGGTGTGGTATGCTTTGGCCTAATAGGTTTCATGCCCTTTTCGAACTCTTCAGGTAAGCAACCGGGTCCCGCGTCTGATTGGGATTTGTACGTATTGCTTATCCTTAAGTTTCAATAACCTTAGTGTCAAGAGTTCGAAAAGCACGCACGTCCCCCTTACAGTTACTACATACCCGCCATGTAGAACCATCTTTAAGAAGAGGAAATATCGAAAACCGAAATAAAATCGACTGAAAATGATTGAAAATATTTGTTTTAGGCATAAACCTTGGATTTGTGTGTGTGCTTGTGTACATGAAGCGTAATCGAATCAACAACAATAAAGTAATATAACATGTGCATTTGAATAATTACATAGGACCCACATAATTTCTAATCATGCAACCCTAAACAATTAAACAAATAAGCTATAACTAACTAGGGCACTACGTTTAATGTCTTATCTATAGTCACGGCTTTGATACAACTTGTAATACCTCGGCTTAAGCGGAAACGCCCGAGTGTGACGTACAGCTTGTTCAAAACACATGTGACATTATTGCGTAACAATATTATCATTAATTCATTTAAATTGCAAGTACACAAGTGTTCAAGTAAACAAATACATTGAAAGGAACAAAAAAAAACCATCAACTTGTCCATTATTTAAAAATCCTAGTTCTAGTGTCTTCACCCGTCTCATCCTCTAATAATCGTACCTGTAGAGATATATATATATAATATGGTCAACTAATTGAATAGTTGGTGAGTTCACACAAGTTTTTTATACGTACGTAAAAACCATGCAATTCCATGAACAAGTGTAGTAATCGCTCATGCAATGTCATTTCCAGTCGGTAACAACTAATGTACTCTGATCGGGGTTCCCATTTCCACTCATAACAAAATGGTCATTAGTGCAAAGGGGGGCGCATGATCATACTTATTAAGGCAACCATGAGAAAGTAATTCTGAGCAAGTAATCAAGTAAACACACAAGTCTATTATACGAATCGCAGTTTTGTAAACAAATATAAAAAACAATTTGATTGGATAGGATATATATGCTACCCCCAAAAGTATAAAAGCGTTAAAAAAAATGGTGTGAGAAGCTCACCTCGAAATCGAAGATAAACTTGTAATAAAGCCGAAAGCACAATAACGCAAGCGAAGCAACCGAACTTCATGAACTATAATTGAAAAAAAAAACAAAATCTAATTAACGGGATTGTAAAAGTTAAATATTTTGGTTTTAGGAGTTAAGCATTACTTTAGAATATTTTAACAATATTTTATGGCGTTTTATATTATAATATATATTTTTAAGCTTAATGGAATTTTTAACGATTTGTACTATTTTAATAATAAAACTAACGCTAATATGAGAGTTATGGTATTTTACAAGACACAGATTTTAAATGAGAATTTTATCTTGAGTAAACATAACTATGTTAACGAGATAAGGTTAAAGAATTAATACTAACGAATTATAAAGTTATCTTTAACGGTTTAACGAATTATTGAGTTTAACGATAATTGAATTTTAAGCTTAACGAAAAGGAAATATAATGTTATTTAAATGTTATTTCAACTAATTCTTTATTATTAATGCGAGGATTCTATTATATTTATGAAGCCTAGATTAACGACATGATTTTATCTCAAAAATGATCATGTTGTTGGATTAAAACTAACGGATTTTAAAGTTATAAAGTTAGTGAAAAAAGGAACTATAAAATAATATTGACGGGTTTTCATGAAAAGAATTAGTTGGTTTTTGGATCAAAATGGTAAAACATAATTTCTAATAAATTTTATTTAGTACAAAATAATTTTATTTTGATTTATAATAACTTTTAATTAATTTAGTATGATATAAAAGGTAAAGATTTAAAAAAAATGAAACAAAAATTGATGTCCAGACCCGGGTACGAACCCGGGTCTCTAGGACCGTGTACAAGTGGCTAACCAACTGAACTAGCTTGTTTGTTTGTTATATCATAGAAAAAAAAATGAATATAAGTATTATAACATGGTCATCTTCTTCCTAACCAAAACCCTAGGTTTCAATACCATAAATCTAGTCCATGTTCGTTAAATCTATGTTAGGGGTTTTATTTGTCGGCTACAAACTAATCAAAAGCATATAAAAATTACCCGGTAATGTTGGTGTTTGATGACAAACGATGGTTTGCCGGAAAAAGACTTTGCCGATCCAATACGAATTACCGAGCATATATTAGATTGATTTAAAATGGTGAATGAGTTTAGATGTTGATTAGGAGTCTATTTATACTAGCAATTGTAACGATTGGTGTTCAATGGTCGTAATTGTCACACCCCAACCTACGGCGGAATATGCCGGGGCGCGACATAATTGTATCATAGCTCAAAAGACACTAAGTAAATACACGTGTCAATATCTAAATTATTTATTTCATATAATCCAAACACGTAAAGCACAAACATTGTTTCAAAAGAAATTACAACTAAAAATAATAGAAATAAAGTTCATCATTATTCATCATGCATCCTAAGGTCCAACTACTCTTTAATCCCTTGATTCTTCATCCAATATAGCTACCTGCGCGTACCCAAGGCGGTGATAAGTGGTGCTTTGATTAATACGGGTACCCAAGGTGGTTTGCAATGAATTCCAAATGTGAGAGGTAAACTGACCATCAGGATCGGAGATAATGGTCAACGGTGTCCCATGGCGACAAATGATGTTCTTGACATAGAGTTGAGCTAGTTGACTCACGGAGAACTTTTCTCGAATATGTATGAAATGAGCCGACTTAGTCAACTGATCAATAATTACCCAAATACTATCATTGCGGTTTTGAGTAGTGGGGAGTTTGGTGACAAAATCCATAGCTATGTCCTCTCATTTCCAAATGGGGATCGGCGGTTGCTCGAGCAATCCAAATGGCTTTTGATGCTCGACTTTGACCTTAGAACAAGTGAGGCATTTAGATACATATACCGCAATATCTTTCTTCATTCCAGGCCACCAAAACATGGGACGAAGATAGGCATACATTTGATCCGCACCGGGATGAATCGAGTATCGTGACCTATGAGCTTCATCAAGGATGAACGTGTGAAGACCGTTTATGATCGGGAACCTATAAACGGTTTAAATAATAAAGCAAACTGTTGCGTTTGGTTTCAAGTTGGAGTTCGGCGCCACACGACATCTAGTCGTATAAACTTCCTTCGGTGACGGAGACGTGTTGGGCGTCGAAGATGCGATATTGAAGGTCGGATTGCATGGTGACACAATTGAGCAAGACGGATTTAATGTAACTGTTACGACTAAGAGCATCGGCCACGACATTTGCTTTCCGGGGGTGGTAGCGAATCTCGCAATCGTAATCGCTTAAAAATTCGGCCCATCGTCTTTGTCTAATGTTGAGATCCTTTTGGTCGAATATGTGTTGCAAACTTTTATGATCGGTGAAGACCACACATTTCATGCCATAAAGATAGTGTCTCCAAATTTTCAAAGCAAACACGACCGCACCAAGTTCGAGATCGTGCGCCGTGTAATTTTTTTCGTGAACCTTGAGTTGACGCGAAACGTAAGCAATGACCTTGTCTCATTGTATAAGAACACAATCGAGACCCTGGATAGAAGCGTCGCAAAACACAACAAAATCATCTGTAACGTCCGTTAATTTCCGTTAAAAGGTTTAACCTTGTAGCATCGTGTATATCTTCCGGGTTTGACCCAGCACTCTCCGGGGAGTTCCTTATCACCCTCGTAAGCTTATCTTACTGAAACTCTCACACAAGTTCAGCCATCAGTAAAGTAGAGGGACTAGAACGTATTATTGTTATTATATTATATTAAAAAAAATAAACCCTAACCATACCCTATGTCCGATCGGCGCCAGAAGCCCCCCCTTCTCGTTTTGCGTGCAAACCAACCCTTCTCCAGCCTCTCGAGACTCGTTCCAGGTCGGTACTACATTGTTTCAACTATTTTTCACCTTAATTCATCCATATGGCTCGTTTATTCGTTGAAAAACGGTTGTTTTTAGGCTTACCGGGTGGCTGTCCAATTGAGCAGTTCCGGGGATGTTTTGACTAAGGTTTTTGCTCCATAATCTTCCTAGGTATGTCCAAAATAGCAAACTTTGAAATCATGTGCATTGGTGTTCGTTTGATTGGTCAACTAGTTGTAGATTGAAAGTTAGTACTCGGTTGTCTAGAATAGGGAATTGTTGCGTTTAACGCGAGGGTTGAAGTAATTAATGAACAATTCAGTTCGGGTGGCCACGGTTTGATGTACGGGCTGTTGGGAAATTATTTTTATAAGTATTGGGGCTGAATTGGTTGTCGGTTACTCAAACGGGTCGGTACAACGCGTATTCGCGTTTATTGAATAGTTGGTGCGTTGTGCTTGCGAGTTACCGATCCATCCAACTCGTGTAGTGTCGTGTGGGCCAGTAGGCTGTGAATTTATCAAATTGGGCCCACACGGGGATGAGTTGGATGTTAAGTGCCTAAACAACTCTTAAACGTGCATATTATTCTCACCTAGTACTTCCGGGGGTAATTTGGGAATTCTTTATTCTCGGGGTATCTAAGGGTCGTGTTGGTAGATATGAGGCCCCGGGGGGGCTGTTTTAATCAAAATTAGTGAGGTTGAGGCTTTAGGTAACTTGAACTATATTAGAACGCCTCGTAGGATAAACGAATCCCTTCGGTATCGCTAGTAACTATTGTATATAATCCGGCAGGCGCGTGAGTTGTGGAATTACTTAGGGGCCCTCTAGCTCGTGGTGATTTGGTGCTTCGTGTCAGGTGATTTCACGATGCCCCTTTTCACTCTTTTCAAGTTTTGGGCTAGCATACACACCGAACTGTTTTTACTTAATAAACCACTTAAATGATTTTGCATAGACTCACTTGTACTATGATATATTTTTTTGATAATATTTAAGTATGTATACACATGTGATACCTTATGGCCTATAAGGTTACTTGTAGTATGATATATCTTGGAATAATATATATACTTACGTTTATACACGTGTTACTATATGGCCAATGATTGGCGATGTTAATTAGTCGTTATCGACTAAGGATGTTTACGTATGCCTACTTTGTGTTTGCATAGGGTGGATGGAATGTTATGTGTTTTGGTTTTATGTGTGCTCGACCCTGATGTTATTACTCGGATGGAATGTTACGTGTGCTCGACCCTGATGTTATTACTTGGATGTTATGCCTAGGGATATAATTATATAGGTATATAAGTATGACTACCTATCGTTTATTATGGATGTTATGCATAGGGATACAACTATATAGATATATAAGTATGACCACTTATCGTTTATTATGGCCTAAGTGCTCGTATCCCGTATTATATTTTAAACTCTTGGAATGATTTATATAATGTTGTTTATCAAAACTTGAACTCACTCAGCTCAAGCTAACTTTGTGTATATGTTTGTGTGAGTTTCAGGTTTAGAGAAGGATGCTTACCGCTTGGACGTGTGATGTGTTGTAAAACACACGTATTTTCCTCACGTTTTATCTACGTATTATATTATATTTTATATGTTTTAACTCGTTTTAGATAGGTTTTACATACATTTATTAATCTTGTAGGTTTTGGGTAAAAGAAAGGAAGAAACCGGGACTTTTCGAGCATTTTACGAGCCTTTTACGCATACGTTTTCAAGTAAACAACTCAAGGCCCGGCCCGTATGCATCATGGAGACCCAAATATTACATTATATTATAATATATAAAAAATAAAAAAAACCCTAGGGCAACCAGAACAGTCCGATCGGCCAGCAGCATGAGAGAACCAAGAAGAAAAAGACACAAGAACCAAGCCTCGGGAAAGTTATACAACAGTAGTTACAGCCAAGAGCAGCCCCGGAATCATCCATATCCTTACCTATTTTTCATTGATCATACACTTTAATATACTTGTTTAATTGATTAGTAGTTTTGCAATTACTTGAGATATTGACTTGTTTACGATATTTGTTGACTATTGAATGTTTGAATTGATATTTGAGATGAGTTTTATGGTGATTTCATTAAGTGTTTGCTGCTGTCCAAAAATTATGAGAGGCTAATCTTGTTAGTTCTACCTAGGAAAGATGAAAATTGTTAGTGTTTGATAGGTTTTATGGATTGTTTGATTAATAGACCTTAATTGCTATTATAAAGTTTGATTTAGACATGAAATAGGTTGTGTTTAGTGGCTGGAAATTATATCAATTTATTACATAAACCCCGTGTGTTGATTGATTAGTTTTGTATTGATTGATTGATCGGTGCATTGTTTGATTATAGACTTGGTGTTTAGAGTTTGTTTGCGGTAGGAACAACCGTAGGGTTTTGTTGCATGATTTATTGGAATAAGTACAGCGGTTAGACACCTTCTTTGAGACCGAGAGGTGATAAGAAGTTAGGGTTGTCTTATTGCCTTTGCATGCTAGAATAAGGATTGTGCGAGAGCGAGTTCGTTTCTTGTCAGGTTTAGGTGTTTGAGTGACTAGTTTATCTATTTTGGTTTAAGTTGAATTGTTCCTCTATCCTTGGTTGTGTAGAATTCATTGCCATTAGGGTCGAGTGTTGGTGAGACCGAGAGGTGATCTAGCATTAGAATACGTTAGCAATTATTTCCCGGTTTGGTCGTTTTAGCCTATTTTGAGTAGTTAGGGTTTATTGAGTGAGACCGAGAGGTAATCCAGTGAGCCCGAGCGATCCTTAGTCGTGACATCTTTAGGGACCGGTGTCTTGAAGTCATTCAATCCATTAGCTTGTTAGGCCTACAATTTGATTCAGACCTAGGTAGACGTTTTTCTCCACCCTAAGTTAACACAGTTAGTTCCCCGTTAAGTTTTCTATTTTAGGTAAGTTTTGTCAGTCAGTCTAGTTAGTTCAGTTAAGTAATTAAAAATCAAAAATCAATTAAATATTATTCTAAGGTAGGTCTTGTCTAGGGTTAGTAATCGTTAGCGTCTTACGTGTCCACGTGTTCGATACTCGGACTTCCTAGGTCTATACTACTTGCGATCGGTACACTTGCCGGTTGTGTGTGGTTTTAGGATTTTCGTTTTAATATTAAAGCTTAGTTGTGAGGGTCATTATTATAGGGTTATTAGACACACATCAACGTGCTGGATACTACTCGGTCGGTTGAAGGCATAGCTAGTCGGGAAAATTAATAATGAAGACTGTTTATTTTTAAGTTATTATTTAACGCATTTAAATTTGGTTTTGGACATATTTCCCAGTTTTTTTGGGAACTTGTTTTAGTACTTGTGAATTTCCGCTGATTTTATACTCCGAACTAGTTTTTACAATGAAATGGATTGCCTTGAGTTTAAAAAGTTTTGTTAAGTTGTTGGGAATCTTGACACTTATTATTCCGCTATTATTTACTCTAAATCGGTTTAAATAAAACAATTTTTTTTTAGTTTTAAATTTTTATAAGTTTCTTGTATGATTACCAACTATAGGATTCATCGGATTCCAGGTCTTACATCATCGTTGCCCTTGGGAAGAGCAAGGATAGGAGCATTGCAAAGCATGTCCTTTAGGGTTTGAAACGCTTTTTCTTGTTCGGGACCCCATTCATAGACTTTCCATTTATGGGTTAGTGCGGTAAGGGGTGAAGCAATCTTCAAAAAGTTGCGGATGAAGCGACGGTAATATCCCGCTAAACCAAGAAATGAGCAAACCTCCATTGGAGAGGACGGGGTTTTCCAATTTTTAACGGCTTCGATTTTAGCGGGGTCAACGTGAATTCCATTGTCATTGACGATGTGGCCCAAGAATTGAACTTGCTTTAGCCAAAAATCGCATTTGGAGAATTTAGCATAAAGTTTTTCTTTACGCAATAAATCAAGAATGGCGCGCAAATGATCTTTGTGTTCATCCTCGGATTTAGAATATATCAAGATGTCGTCGATGAAAACCATCACGAACTTGTCGAGGTAGGGTTTACAAACGCGATTCATAAGGTCCATGAAAACAGCGGGAGCATTAGTCAACCCAAAATGCATAACTCAGAATTCAAAATGCCCATAACGAGTACGGAAGGCGGTCTTGGATATCTCATCCTCATGGACACGAAGTTGGTGATAACCCGAACGGAGATCAATCTTGGAGAAACAAGCGGATCCTTGGAGTTGATCGAATAGATCAACAATGCGCGGAAGGGGATAACGGTTCTTGATAGTAAGCTTATTGAGCACACGGTAATCGATACACATACGAAGAGTACCGTCCTTCTTCTTGACAAACAAAACGGGTGCGCCCCATGGAGACGAACTCAGGCGAATGAAACCCTTGTCCGTGAGTTCTTGGATTTGATTGGAGAGTTCATGCATCTTGGAGGGTGCAAGACGGTACGGTGCCTTGGCTACGGGGTTTGCTCCGGGTACAAGATCAATACGGAACTTCACTTGACGTATGGGAGGGAGTCCGGAAACGTTTTCGGGAAAGACTTCGGGGAAGTCACGAACAATCGAAATATCGGAAAGTTGCTTTTCTTCGTGGGCCTTTGTGGTGATATGGGCTAAGAAGGCGACATACTTCTTGCGCAAATAACGTTGGGCTTCAAGGCACGACATGAGGTTTAGAATGGTCTTTGAGAATGGTCTTTCTCCAGCGACGTTTAGAATTACGCCACCTTCGATAGGGATACGAATAATCTTCTTGAAACATAGAATTTCGGTATGGTGAAGAGAGAGCCAATCCATACCAATGATGAAGCCGAAGCTACCCGTTTGCATCGGAATGAGATCAATGGAGAACTTTTGCCCATTAAGGGTGAACGTGCAATTACGGACAACGGAGTCAATAACGATCGAACTACTGTTAGCTATCTCTACCGTGAATGGCTTAGACAATTTACTACGGGGCACATTAAGTATGTACTCAAAATCAAAGGAAATGAAGCTCCTATCGGCTCCCGAATCAAATAATACCGATGCATGATGCTTGTTAACTAGAAACGTACCGTTTACCACATCGTTCGAGTTTCGGGCTTGATTAGTGTTGATGATGAAAGCTCGTTCTTGAGCTCCTTGAGGTGCTTGGGTTTGAGAAGTTGTAGCTTGAAAGGTTGGAGCTTGGTAGGCTTGCATGAGCATGGGATGAGCTTGAGGATTTGGAGGAGGCATGAGTTGGGGTAATTGAGGTTGGTAACTTTGAACTTGGTAGGCTTGGGAGGTGTAGTAGGGTTGTGGGGAGACATAGGCTTGATGGGCTTGGGCGAGTCGAGGATAAGCGTTACGGAGGTGGTTTGGATCACCGCAATTATAGCAAGCCCTAACGGGGTTAGTGATTGGAGCATGAGGGATGGCTCGGTTGGGTTGGGTTGACGGTGCGAACCGCGGTGGAGCGGCTTGCACACGGGGTGATTCTCGGTAGTATTGGGTAAGGTGGCCGAATCGGTGGCAATTGGTGCACACTCGGCAAGTGGATTGGGCCGGATGGTGACGTTGGCAACTGTTGCAATATGGGTGTGGGCCGGTGTATGGTTTCTTGGTTGGAGGGGCTTGCTAGGCTTGTGGTTGGGCTATAACAAAATTATGTGAATTGGGCTTTCGTTTGTTATTGCGGTAATAAGAGGAGTTGTGGTTGTGTTTGGACGATTCGCTTTGAGGATTCGCGCTTTGAGGATGTGGGCTTGGACTCTTTAACGGGCTCAAATGCGGGCTTATCATTGGGCTTCTTGGAACTTTCCGCGTCAAGGTCCCGGCCTTAACGTGGTTTTCAGTTAGTGTACCGGCTAGGGTGATGGCATAATGAAGTTCTTTCAGGTCACGACTAAGGACAGAATCTTGGATTTGCATCGGCAAACCCGTGATGTACTTATCAATGGCACGCTCCAAAGGAGTAACCACGTGCGGGATGAGGACGCTCAATTCGTGGAACCGATTGTTGTAAGCGGTATTATCACCTCCCTCTTGCTTCAAATTCCAAAATTCTTCTTCCAACTTCCGGAGTTCATATTTCGGGCAGAATTGGTCTAACATGAGGTTCTTGAGGTCATCCCATGGCAAGGCCATGGCAACCTCAGCCCCAAGGTCTTTCTTTTTGCTATTCCACCAAGTAAGGGCATTCGATTTGAAAACACTTGATGCATACATGGTCTTCTTGTCATCCGGACATGCAAAGTGGAGGAACATGCTCTCCATGTGCTCAAACCATTGAAGAAGTGTTGTAGCACCCTCAGTCCCAAAGTAGGCGGTCAGGTTAGCGTTGATTAATTGCTTGATAGTAAAAAAATTAGGGTTTGCTGGAACATTAGCGGCATTCATGGCTTAGAGTTGAGAGATGACCATTCGGAGGGCTTCCACGATTCCCTTCTTAAACGTGAGATGACATGCGACGGCCAGAATTGCCGGCGCGGCTGGTACGGTTGATGAGACGGGAAGACATACTGCAATCAAATGTGTAAAATTTATGAGACTTGGGTAAATGTTGTAAAAGTATGAGTTTGTATAAGCTGATACTTGTGAATTCTATTTAACAATTTAAGGTTGAGTGTGTAAATCGATACTTGTGAATTCTATTTAACAATTCGAGGTTGAGTTTGTGGTTGAGGTTGAGAATGAAGTCATTTATAAGACGTGATTTTATAAGTGTTGACGTAATGAGGAATAATAAATACATAAATAAATAGTTATAACATAACTTAAAATTGAAACATGGGGTTTCATTTGTTGGTTAGGATTTCATGAATCACCATGGTTCCTTCCAACGAAATGAAAATATCGAAAACCAAATAAAATTGATTAAAATTGAGTTGTGAGGGGTGTTGAGATAGATGGTTGAAGTACTTCAGGAACCACCCCGTATTTGCGTACTTCACCTAACTATCCAACTAAAACACAATACGGAAAACCGAGTTTAGCCACGTATCACCATGAATTCGGTTATAAATTAAGGATGTGATCGTCACATGACCACGACTGATACAATGAGGGTAGTAGATTTGTGAATGTTTGGTGTGATACGCTTTGGCCTAACAAGTTTCACACTCATACCTCACCCTCCAGGAAGGCAACTAGGTCTCACGGCTGATTGAGATGTATGCGCATTGCACTTCCTTAGGCTCGCAAGCCTTGGTGTCAAGGGATCGGTGTACAGGTGTGTCCCCCTTACAGTTACTACGTATTCGTTACACGAATCATCATCAAGGAGAGGGGAGGTAAAAGGTGGGAATTCTTAAGGAATTTCCTGATTAAAAATCGTCCTAAAATTTTGAAAAATGATTTTGAGACATAGTCTCGGAATAAGTGTGTGCTGTCGTGTGCAATTGTATATGATAAACAATTTAAATAAATTAAGCTATGTGCAAAAATTTAAACAAATAGGGTGCACGTATAGGAACACGTATAGGGACCCTAAACATGCTACTAGGCCGTTACGTCTAACCACCTATCTTATAGCCTTCGGTCCTGATACCAATCTGTCACACCCCAACCTACGGCGGAATATGCTGAGGCGCGATGTAATTGTATCATAGCTCTAAGTAAATACACGTGTCAATATCTAAATTATTTATTTTCTATAATCCAAACACGTAAAGCACAAACATTGTTTCAAAGAAAATTACAACTAAAAATAATAGAAATAAAGTTCATCATTATTCATCATGCATCCTAAGGTCCAACTACTCTTTAATCCCTTGATTCTTCATCCAATATAGCTACCTGTGCCATACGGGAAAATGCATAGTTTGTCAACATAAAGTTGAGCAAGTAATCACAGTTTTTGAATACATATAATATAAAAATGACAATTCCTTGCGATAATATGAAATACTACAACTAGCATAACAACAATATAACAACAATATAACAATAATATAAAAGTTATCTTTTCACTCGAATCCCATCGATAACGAGCTACTCCGACGGCGTATGATCATACTAATGAGGAAGAGGATGATATACCAACCACCATAACTTAAAAATAAACACATAGTCACATTTGCACGTACAACTAATTGAGCAATATCATATAACGTAAATAATGGAATTGTAGTGAAAAATGATTTAACGCATAACGCCCCCAAAATATAAAACGGAAAAAAGGGGATGTGAATTACTTACTTTTATAAGTGGATTAATGGGAATGAGATAGTAATAAAAGTGCGGCTGGACACGTTCAAGTCTTCGAGATACGTCAACAAAAATGCCCTAATTGTTAACGGTGGTATAATTAATAATTGAGGAAAAGAATTAATAGAACATAACGATTTGAGTTTGATGAGATATTATTAGTTTCAATGTCATTATTGTACTTTAATCGGTTTGAAATCCCATTGGAGTCGTTTAGGGTTTAGATGTATTATATATTGTTATTATAATTAACTAATTTTAGTATTAA
The DNA here is from genome assembly GCF_021521415.1 of Bidens hawaiensis. Lineage (NCBI taxonomy): Eukaryota > Viridiplantae > Streptophyta > Magnoliopsida > Asterales > Asteraceae > Bidens > Bidens hawaiensis. Next base: position 57,555 of record NW_027498795.1, on the reverse strand, counting down.
CATTATTTTTTTGTTATTATTATTGTTGTTGTTGTTATAGCTATTATTATTAATATTATTATTTGATAAATAATATAAGTGATATATTTTATCCATGCTCATAATTTTTTTTCAAGTAAATAGATTTTAAATAAATAATAACTCCGATATTAAGTATTAATAAACATTATATATATGTTTACATGAAATATTACTTTAAAAACAAATTCATCTATGTGTGTGTGTGTGTGTATTTGGACCCTTGAAGTAGATCGGTTTAGTACCATAAATAAATGAATAAATAAATAAATATGAATAAGTAAATAAATAAATAAAATAATATTCTTTTATAGTGTTATATGTACATATATGTATGTTTATGTATATATATGTGTATACACACTAATATATAGGAACAATATGACCTGGAAGCCATGGCCAAATAATAACTCTTGGGTTCGGTTTCACTAAAATAATGTTTATCTATTATTATTATTATTGAAGTAAATTAAAACAATATAAAAAACGAACAAAATCTGGTCCAGGGGGTCGAACCAGCGCCCTGGGCCGGTTCAGTGTTTTACCAAGAAACGCACCAGCCATTAGGCTGGTGCTTCAGTTTGTGTTTCATACCAGTTCTTAAAATATTTAACCAGATACAACCCAGATCCAATTTCAAATATAAACCCTAAACTTCGAATTCAAATCAATCGTTCAATGTTAGTCGAAATTAATTTAGGGATTTTGATTGTTGGTTAGAAACGAGTAGTATGCATATAATTATTACCGTTTACAATTGCAGATTGAGGGTTAATGAGCAATAGGTGGGTCGCAACTGAGCTTGAGGTCAAACGGGTTCTTGACGGCTTCGTTTGATGCAATTAGGTTAGGGTTTTGTGTCGTGAGATTGAAAGAAAGGGGTGTGCACGTTTAATTGAATTATTGTAACATCCTAAAATTTTAATGATGAATAAAGGAAGTTATGTTTAGTGATTTCGCGTAATTGATTAATGTCGGGGAAGGAGCGGGTCTTGGACTTGGATTAATTGAGATGGGTTAAATGAGAATGGGATTTCAGGGATATAAATACCCCCAAAATCCCAAAATATCTTCATTTTCCCCCACTCTCCTAAACACACACATACACACACACCAAGCACACCCAAAACCGCCGCCGGCCGGGCCGAGAAAGAAGGAAGGATCGAGCGAGGTCCAGGTAAGAGAGAAAGATTAGTGGTGATACCAAGATAAACGAGATCCAAACAAGCTCAAAAGGTATGATTCTTGATCTTGGAAGTTTAAAGATCCGAGCTTTTAGTGTATAAACGACCGAAAATGGTCGGGAAGTGTAGTGGGTGGTATTGAACCTTAGCAAGGGTGTTAAAATCGCCCGAAATGTTGATCAGAAACCGAAACAGCGGACATCTGGGCAACTTCGCCTTCATCTGGGCAACTTCGCCTTCATCTGGGCAACTTCGCCTTCAAGCGATGAACTTCGCCTGCAAGCTAAGTTCGCCTGATGAACTTCGCCTGCAAGCTAAGTTCGCCTGATGACAAGTTCGCCTGAGGTTTAAGTTCGCCTGATGATAAGTTCGCCTGAGGTTTAACTTCGCCTAAAGCTAAGTTCGCCCGAGGTTTAACTTCGCCTAAAGCTAAGTTCGCCTAAAGCTAAGTTCGCCTAAAGCTAAGTTCGCCTGAAAAATGTGTTAAGACAGTTAATGGAAATAAAATTTTTCCAAGCTGACCTGGCAGCTCGACCCCAGCCAGGGGCTCTGCCCCTTGGACCCTGCTAGGGGCTGCCGCCCCTAGACCCCGCTGCCAGGGGCGCTGCCCCCGGACCCCCGTTCGTTGTGGGTCACATAAAGATAGAGATACATTATGAGAAGTGATAGTTAATTGATACGTATACTTGTTATACAGTCAGCCGTGCACAACTGAAGAAAGGGATTACGATTAATGGTGAACGTAACCGTGTTCAGGTGAGTTTCTAGCCCCATTTATGTGTTATGTTTTCGGAGCTGTGTGCATACTCAATATGTTTGTTAATACGCTTATCCTAAGAGATAAGTGTACGCCTTATGTGAATAATGTGAAATGTATGAATGATGGCTTGACGGTACGTGAACGATCTTCGGATATTGCACGTACTGTCAGGTTGTAACGCTAAGTTAAGGTAAGTATGATATGTATGCTTATGTGTATGAATGTGATAAAGTTAATAAAAGAAGGAAAGGATGGTTGTATGGTTACGAAAAGGGTACCGAGCCCTAATAATACTCGAGGTATGATGTATGGTTGCATGGTAACGAAGAGGGAATCGAACCCTACTAATATTCGAGAACTAGGGAACCGAACCCTACTAATATTCGAGGAAAGAGGGAAACCGAGCCCTAATAATACTCGTGGAAAGAGGGAAACCGAGCCCTAATAATACTCGTGGAAAGAGGGTACCGAGCCCTAATAATACTCGAGGAAGGAGGGTACCGAGCCCTAATAATACTCGAGGAAGGAGGGTACCGAGCCCTAATAATACTCGAGGAATGTAGGGCGTAATGCTCTTTATAACGTAAGATATGAAAGTAAGTTAATACAAAAGAAAGTAAGTAAGTAAGAAAGTAAGAAAGTATGAAAGTAAGAAAGTAAGGAAGTATGAAAGTATGAAAGTACGAATGAAAGAATATAATGTTATGTGAATGGTATGATTATGTGATTATCTAGAACTCACTCAGCGTAGCTGACTTTTAGTATGCACGCAGGTGAGTAGGATGAGACAGCTGGCTTGAGCGGGGACACATGGCAGAAGAATAAGAGCCTGGCATCTGAAGACTTATGATGTTTTAATTTCAATGTTTTAATGTGAAAGACAAAAGGATGTTTTGAGACAAGTTATGAAATATTGTAATGTTTTATGAAAGTTTTATATTCCGCGTAAATGTTTTAATTAACTCTGATATTTAGAACTGTGTTTATGAGTAAATCCAACACGAAAGTAGGGTTACCGGTAACGGGGCCTTATAATTATAGCCGTGTATTTATATTGTTATCATGCCCAAATCAGCCGCTGTATCATATGCGTAATTCGCTATCATTTTGATTCGTTTTTCCAAGTTTAAAGTGTCGGTTGATTCGTTTTCGAATGAGGATTGATTTGGCGAGATCAATTTTGCAATTATATTCGTTAATTGTGGCTTAAGAAACGGAGGGGGGTATACGGCGTGAGGACGAAGAAGGAAAAAGATTATTATAATTTTTTTAATAAAAATTGCTGATTGGTCCTTGAGCTTTAGAAATGGTTGCAAAAAGGGATTAAAGTTAGTTTAGGGGTTTTTTTTGCACATCTTTGATAGCTTTAACAATAAATAAATAAAAGAAATAATAAAAGGAATCTTTTATTAATAATTTTAACCGACTAAGAATCGGGTCGGGTACAAAACATGAAACGGAAAACCGAAATTTTACAGTAATTGGGTTTGAATAATTTCCGGCGGGTTTCACGGCCGTTTTAGGATCAATTGCTCATTATTTGATTGTTGTAACATGTTATGACTAATGCTTATAGTTAGCCGTTAGTGGAGAATAGATTTATGAGCTTTAAATTGACGTTATAATGCAGCATTGACGGAGGTTGGCTGTTGCCGAAAAAAACGGCTGTCACCGGAATCTGGTGTATCGGAAAAGGGGGGGGGGACGGGTTGGGTTTAACTTTTTTTATTATAATTTTGAATAATTTACACTATGGACTCTCAAGTATCAATTTATTTTAAAATAGAATTTAAAATAATTACGTTTTAAACTTTAAACTTTGATATGTTTTAAAACTAAATTTAAGTTAAATTTACAAAATGAACCTTGGACTTTGAAATGTTTTATAAATGTAATAAAGGCTTATAAACTTAGAAAATTTCCAAATTATACCCGTATAGTTCGCAAATCGATTAAATAAACACGTTAAATCTCAAAATTTCATTAATGAACAACACGAATAGGAAACGAACGAACCATGACCATAAATCATCGTAATTAATATAAAATTGATGAACGATAACTACGAATACATTGAAACAACAAAATGGTCGGTTTAACGAATACAAATACAAATACAAATACAAAAATGACGAATGTCACATGAAATGAAACTTGAGAATATTATATGTATATAAACAAAAACCGAAAACTAGAAATGGGTCGGGTTTTCGGTTTGAAAAGTAATAAATATTACAGCTGCTAGGTTAAATTTTCAGGGTGTGGAATAAGTAACCATTAGACGGGTTTCCCAACCTTCGATGATATGACATAGCCAAGCTTCTCTATTAGTACTCCAATGAGCCAAAATTATTGTCCCTTGATGAGTCACTTCGTCCACATAATACAATCCTTTGTGTTCAATACCACGCCCAGTAACTGTTCCCGTCTTGATGCCTTGTAAAATACAAAAGGTGGGGTTCATTATTACTGCACAATTCAATTCTTTATTAACATGGCTGATTGACAATAACTTATGAGACAAAGATGGTATTTAAAGACAATTTGATAACTTCATTGTTGGGGAAATTTCAATTGTCCCTTCTTCATTAACATTAACAAGTTCTCCGTTAGCAGTTTCGATATGAGTTTTATGGGTTTGGTTTTTGAAACAATATCTGAGAGTTCAAATGTGATGGTGTCGGTGGCACCACAATCGAGAATCCATGACTTATCCTTTTCATCACAATTTCTTATAACGTTTGCTTTCCCAACTAATTGTCCACCCCCCTTCCCTTTTAATTGACTTTGTCTATCATAAGTTTGGGGGTGTTTTTTAACAAGTTTGATTTGTGTCACAATTAAAAATCTTAGGATTTAAAATAGAGGGGTTTAAATGGTTTTTGTATAAACTTGAATGATTAAAATTGGAAGGGCTTGAGTTTAATAACTCAAACCCCATACCTGATGTAACACCCAGGCTTAAGCGGAACGCCCGAGTGTGACGTACAGATTGTTCAAAACATATGTGACACTATTAAGTGAAAATATTATCATTAATTAATTTTAACATTAAATACACAAGTTTGAAAACAAAGAAATGCAAGAAAAATAAATACAATTAAACAGTTTGTCCATTAGTTTAAATAACCTAAGTCTAGTGTTTACATCGCTTCAACGTCTAATAATCGTGCTTGTAGCATGTATATAAAATAAAAGGTCAACTAATAAGTAGTTGATGAGAGTCACACAGTTTGATATAAATACGTAAAGAAATCATACAGTTCTATGAACATGTTAACAACGTAAGCAATGTCCTTTTACAGTTGGTAATGCGCAAGGTCCTTTCCAGTTAGGGACAACCAACGTACTCGGATAATGAGGTCCTTTTCCAATCATAACAACATGGTCCTGAGTGCAAACGGGGGCGTATGATCATACTTATCGAACCACCACTTGAAATTGAAATCAACGCAAGTAAGCAAATAAACACACAAGTCCATAATACGAATTGTAGTTTGAATTAAGAATAACTAAGTAAACGTTTAAATAGGATATACATGCTACCCCTAAACTTTTAAAATCGTTAAAAAGGGGGTGTGAGAAACTCATCTCGAAATCGAAGGTAAACTTGAAATATAGACCGAAAGAGCGTTAAAAAACCCAAAACGAACGATCCTCCCAAACTATAAACAAAGTAAATACGAAAATTTAAAGACTAACTAACGGGATTGATAAATAAAAGAAATAATTTAGTTAAAGGGATTTTGTATTATTTTGATGTATTTTATGGCATTTTATAATATAATATTATTTTTAAGGTTTAACTGATTTTAACTTTTTAAATTATATAAATATTATTTTAACTAATAATTTATTATTAACATAAGAATTTTTTCATTTATGATTTACGGATTTTATTGAAAATTTTTTCCCGATTAATATTATTTTAGCGTATTAAAATGTCAATGAAAATGAATCATAAAGTTATGAAAAGGAAATATTAAAATATTATAACATTAATGGTTTCCAACAAACTTAAAGTATTTGAAAAGTTTGATTTTTAGACGAAAAAAGATGTTAAAAATTTATTTATAATAAATTTTATTTAACTTAAAAAAAATATTTTTAATTTAATAAAATTTTTAACTATTAAAGTTTGGTTTATTATTAAAAGGAAAATAATAAAAATAAAACACAAAAAAAACGTCCAGACACGGGTTCGAACCCGGGTCCTTTGGACCATAGTGAAGGTTAAAACAAGTTGAACTATATTGTTATTTGGTAAACATGAAAAAACAAAAAATATATATTTAAACCTTCAAGTTGATCTTCCTTATTATAAACCCTAGAATTCAATCTGCTTAATTCGCTCCATGTTCGTTAAAATTAAGTTAGGGCTTTTGATTAACGATTAAAAACTAATGAAAACCATACAAAAATTACCTGAAAAAGTTTCTGTTTGATGGTGAACGAGACTTCGCCTGAGACGAACTTTGACTATCGGATTTGGTGATAAAGAGAGTGTTATGATTAAAAAAAATATTGCAGGCAAGTTTAGATAGAGATTTGGGTTCTTTTTATAACTTCAATCGAAACATATTGTGTTAAATAATCATAATTGAAATTTTTACCATGGCCGGCAGTTTCGGCTGATATTGGGATTAGATTGGCTGTGATTCATGGTATAACGTGTTGATAACTTATGATTATAAGTTTTCCGTTAGGGCTAATATCACACCCCGACTAGCACAATGCGGAAGCGTAAAACGGGAATGTAACAGACACCTCTGGTATCAACATATTATTTATAAAGAAACATTACAAACTAATTTACAATATATTACATTTCTTTGTTCTATCATTGTTTTACAGTCTAGGTGGTACAAACAAAACTAATTCGTTAACTAAATGTTCTTACTACTAACACCCTTGCTTCTATTCACATAGCATCGACCACACACTTCAGGCAAGTAACAGATCACCAAATTACTCCGATTTATGTACACCTGAAAAGCAGTTTAAAACGGGTCAACTACTAGAGTTGGTGAGTTTCACGAGTTTCAAGAAAACAGTAATGAGTATTCACAAGTTAACACTTGTAATCATGAAATAAGTATGTATGTACGTAAATGATGTATGTGATGTAATTATGCTAAGCTACAGTGAAGCCTGGACTGTTCGTGCTGCGTGCCTCCATTTCCCACGCTCAATCAACCACTGTGGCCCCTTTCCGCCCACAACATGCCCCGGTAGCTATGCCTAACACTACATAGCTGGTTCGTAAAAATAAAATATGGACATGTGCAAACGGGATAATGTCTCAGCAACCGTGCTGGCCCCGCCTGGGTTTGTCAAACCAATAGTACTATTCACAAGCCACCGGCTCGAAGTTAATCACTGTGATCGTGGGGACTTTCGTGTGTTAGCACTTAGATAATTCACATCATCACATGTTTCGGATAAGTATATAGATATAAGCAAACATGCTTTTCACCCCAAAAGTTTGTAAAACAGTTTAAAAGTGGGGTCATAAAACTCACGGTTTAGTAGATATTCAGTACTGTGGTTTGTTCGGTCCGCGATTAGTAGTTCCTATAATCAATATTATAATAATATTAATATTTTAATATTATTATAATCTCAATACTAAACTGGGCTGTATAACTAATCTGGGTGTAGCTGGAACGCCCAGAAAGTGGCAATAGGCTTAGGTTGTGATGTTGTTCAATGTTTAATACTTAAAACCGAACTTGGCTCAGACTCCCGTTTTCCCAGCTGGGCCAAGTTGCTCGTTTACGCGTTCAGAAAACAGTTATGGGAAAATAAGCTTGGGTAAATGTATTGGTTAACAAAATGATTAAGTTATAAAGAAAGATCACATACTGGGGTCCCGGATTAGCCACGGGACCCGTTTCCGTTTATTCAGTTTGATTTAAGAAGAAACGCGCACAATCCACCCGGATTGTCCAGGTTTCTCATAGAAAAGTTCATTTTCCCTTAATTAGTCCAAACATATGATTTTTGATCGCTCTTGGTGTTTTGATTTTCCCGCAGGTTCACTAGTCGCGAACTTGCCGGTTGTTATAAAAACTGAATTTGTTTAATATTCAGATTAGCATAATTAATTAGCCGTTAATCATTAGATTATGAAAATTTAACCACTTATCAATTAAAATATGTAGATTTTTATAAAAATATTTCTGTAATTTATTTACTGATTTATTAATTTATAAAAATTCATTTTATCAGCTATATTTCGCCTGAAAATCGTCCGTTTACCCCAAAAAATTTCCAAAAATTCCACAAAAATTCCTGAATACTCAAATCATGGTCCAAAACAACCTGTATCAATTCCAGAATGTAAAAAGCTCGTGCAATATTCTTTTCGGCCCAAATTCGGCTATAGAAATTCACACGAACGCAAATAAACAAAACACCTTTAAACTTCTCCAAATGATTCCAAAATTCATATGTGATCAAAATACATCAAATCTGAGTTCTCAGAAAAAGTTCATAATTTTTGAAGTATTTTAGCTATTTTTCCCAAATAAACATCCTAATTCGGTAATAAATTCGCCAAATATTATCGGATGGTCGAAAAATTACCAAATTTGAAAAGAGACTCATTGACATGGTCCCTAATGTCCCTGAAAAATTTCAAGTCCTAACAATATGCATATCACAACCTTAACCTAAATAGCCCGTAAGCGAGTGTTTCGGCATTACCTTAGCGGGTTTGGCTCGTTTCCGACCTTTTAATCAAGTTTTCAGGTTCTTGTGCTTCTAATCAAGCTAGGTGCAAGTCCTATATCACAAACCAAGCAATTTTTCATCAACATAACAGCCCTTAAGTTAGGGTTTCGGCTAGTGCACAAAAATGAACTTTTGAACCGTAAAAACGCCGTTTCAACCCTTTAATCCGTATTTATGGCCAAAAAAACTATCAAAACAGGTTCCTTACCATGTGTATGATCAAAACATGTTTATGGACCACTTTTAGGATTTTTACACGGTTAGGAATGATTTTTAGTAACCAAGACATGTTTTTATGGTATTAAACAAGTTTAAACAAGCATAAAAGCTACTTATTTAAGCTCTTTACCTTAGGGTTTGGAGGTTTTCTGGAATTTCAGCTTGCAGCTGCTTGGACCTCAGTTTTTATAAACCAAATTGGATAAACAAGCTTCCTAAACAAGTTTTATAAAAAGAATGGGGGGTGGGGGTGGGCTGCCGATCGGAAGTCCCTTTGGGCCCATGATGGGCTGTTTTGGCCCAATGATCTGGTTTCTCCAGCCCAAATACGAAAAGCCCGGTCCAAATTTAGTTCGGGTTCGGTTTTTGGCGCGAAAAACTTATCGGGTGCGTTAAACAACGCGAAAACAAGTGTTTTTCGGCTAGTTTTGTGTAAAATTATAAAAACATACTATATGTTTGTAAAAATCAAAAATATTTTCACGGATCGCTTAAAACATTTCAAATAAGTGTTTGGTAAGTCTTTTTCGGCTTAACGGATGATACAATGCTTGGTTTGTAACTATCTTCCGCATTTAAATCTATAGTGGGTAGTTAAACGAACATGTTTTCGTTTAACTTGTTTGCTATCAAACTAACACCATATTTCTAATATTTTAGCTTGTATAGATCGTATATCACTTATAGATGCCCCCCCGAGATATCTGGGTCATAACCCGACCCGTTCGGTTAATCGTTCGTTTGTTATGCAAAAGGCGTTTATTTGCTTAATCGGTAAATACATACTGAGGTGTACCTTGTTTTGGCTCAAATGTCACAGCTAAAGATGCTACGGACCATTAATTGATCTAAAACGCTCGTTTGACTGTTGTTTGAGTGCTCGCCGGAATTGGCTGAGGATTGCCGGCGGCTGGCCAGAAAAACGGCCAGGGGTGGGGCTGGAGGGTTAGGATTAAAAATATTACTATTTTGAAGATTTTACAGAAATCACCCCTCAACTTACAAGTTATTTAAAAAACGGTTTTGATATAATATTTACATTTTAATCCTTATACTTTGAAAGGTGTTATGAAGGTAATAGAAATTATATAGCCTGGTTATTTTCGTATTATACACACATAGTTTGAAGATCGTTTAAAATAGAAACTTTAAATCCCGGAGTTTCGATAATTGAACATAACGTATAGAAAATGAACAAACGATAACCGTAAATCCTCGGAGTTCAACACGAATTGCAAATGAACGATCGATAAACTTAAATCATCGGGAATATTATATCAATGATAAACGATGTACAAGAATGCGTTGAAAAGTCAAAACGGTCGGTTTAACAGAACTTGAGAATACTATTTTATACATATATATATATATATATATATATATATATTTAAAAACACAACCGAAAATTCAAAATGGGTTGGGTTTTCGGGATTGAAAAAGTAATGAATGGTATAGGATTCATAACTTTTAGAAATGGGTCAGGTTTTCGCGTATCCACTATGCCCTTATCATACTACATTTGTCCCGTTTTTCCAGATCATTCCAGGGTTCGAGTTATTGCAAACAATGTACTTATTATGTATTCCATGCGAGGACTTAGATAATTACGTGTCAACCCATAATTACCTTTATCATCGGATGGTCCACATAATCCGTCCCATTGTGTGGGTTTTAAGATAAAATAAATTCTTATATGAAAGTTTTTAAATCAAGAATAATAAATTATAAGGATTGAAAATAACGAGAATATATAAACAAGTCCTTGAGGTTAAGGATAAGCGAAAACGTTAGGTCTAAATAAATGAAATCTTTGAAGTTTAAACGAAATAAACGATGTTATTGAAGTTTTAATAAAATGAGCTAGATTCTATAATAATAATAATAATAATAATAATAATAATGAATGAATGAATGAATTAATGAAAACGTTAAAGTCATGAACATCAACATAATTAAACGAAACATTGGAGTCGAGAATAATAGAGTAAATAAATGTGACATTAAGCCAACAAAATATAAATGTGTAACTTGATAAAGCATTGGTTCGACAATAAATGAAACTTTAATATCAAAATATCTGAATAGAGTAAATTCTTGAAATCAATAATGACTCGTTAAATAAATGAAAATTTCCAATAAATAAAATAACAATGCGAATAAGGGCAACATTGGGTTTAAGAATAACAAAATATATAATTGAAAACTTCGAGATCAATTTAAAACATTAGTCTCAAATTGATAAAACCTCGAGGTCAAGAACAAAATAATTGAAACTTCAAGATCAAGGTAAAACATTGATCTCAACTGATAAAACATTGAGCTCAGGAATAATAAAATGATTCAAATAAAACATTGAGAGGAAATAGAACCAAACAAAATAACCAAAACAATACGTGTAAAAATAACAAACTCAACATGTATATGGTCCCAATTTCCATTAAACGATTATGTTTATGGAAAATCGGTTATGGACAGCGAAATTGAGATGACAAAAATAAAACGAATGTATTTATGCTTCGTGCTTAAGAACAAATTGGTGGTCTTATGGTGGTCGCGACCGCTCGTTTCTTCTCTAACTTTTGTGCCGCCAATGTTTATTTGAGACTGAAGAATTCTAGGGTTTGGAATTGGGGAAAATTGATTTGATTATGGACTTTTGGTGGTTGCCGCCGGTGTTGGCAGTATTATGGTTGTCCTCAATGGTATTTATCTTTCCAGCTTCTTTGCTTCCTCATTCGTTTTCATTGATTTGTGGACTTCTGGTGGCCGCTACGCCTTGGTTAGACGAGACATCGAACACATTCTGTTTAGGGTTGTGTGTTTGGGAATTGTGGTCATTCTTGAGGTGATTGTCTATTTAGATGAAAAAATAGTCAAGGCTTACAGATGAGCTACCGTTTGATTTAGGCATGGTATCTAGCTATAGACTAGAAACAATTTAGTTGGCTGGTAAGTGCAAAGCAGATGATGAGCAATCTGATCTAAGGGGGATACCATATTGTTAAAGAGAAATTGTTTATAATTCTGTTCTATTTACAAATGAACAAGACATCAATAATTGTAGGTATTTTTCTATTACAAAAAAAGAAAATAATTGATATTTTTACTAATCCATCTGCTGTTAAATGAGCTGTAATCCCAATAATAACTGACTGGGATATGATGATGAAATTGATCCAATGATTTGCTCTATCTTATTTGACTTTCCTTTCTAACATTTTCCACTTATTGCAATACCAGCAAATGCATCTTTCAATAGGTATCGCATAGATGGCGTCAGTGTACCCGCCCGACTTCCTATACCCACATATCTTTACCCGTGAACGATCCGAGTACCCTAAGTTAAAACTCACCCGATTATAAAATAACGTGTAACAAGTTTTATAGCATGATACAAGTGTCGATAAACGACATTTAGAGCATATTTGGGATTGAGTTTGAAAAATGCTTATTGGCTTTATCAAAAAACCATTTTAAAAAGCCAGGATTTAAGCCTTTTGAAAAACTATTTTTTAATCATATTAAAAGACCTAAAAAAAAAAGATTTTTATCAAATATACTTTAACTTATTATTTTTTAAAAACACCAATAAGCGTATTTTTCAAACTCTATTATTTATAGATATCTTTAAAGCGCTCTCTCTCGTTCTTGTAAATATATATAGATCAGAAGATCAAAATCCCCTGGTTCTCACTTGTCACCAAAGAAATGGCCACTCTTGTTTCATCCTCTCTTCTCTCCGCCAATCTCTCTCCTCCTCCTTCTCTCTCCCCATCCATCTCTCTCTCCTCCGCTTGTTCACTATCCTCTTCCTCATCCATCTCTCTCTCTCATCGCTCTCTCTCGCTCTCCTCAAGAAAACCAGCATCTTATTCCGCATTCACAGTAAAAGCAGTTGCTTCAGAAAAGAAGAAAGTGCTGATAGTCAACACCAACAGTGGCGGTCATGCTGTCATTGGGTTCTACTTTGCTAAAGAGCTTTTGGGGTCTGGTCATGAGGTTACAGTTTTTACTGTTGGTGATGAGGGTTCAGATAAGATGAAGAAGCCTCCATTCACAAGATTTTCAGTAAATATTGATTTAATCTTATGTTTTCATTGGTTTTTTGTTTGTGGGGTGTTCTGGATTTTATAATTTTGGCATAAAAATGTGTTTTTTTTGTTGGGACATGTAAAATTTGTGGCTGCTGTGAATTTCAATCAGTTCTACAAAAATGCATTTTTTTTAATGTTTTTTAAGTGCTAAAAAAAGTTGTAAGGATATATATTTCAAAAAACAACCAAACGAAGTGGCAGGTAAACGGGTAACAAGGCGCCGCAACCCTTTTTGGATAGCAAACCCAATCCTACTAAAAACAAAGTTTTGGTTCTCATGGGCTGATAAATTACTAATCATGACTTTCTGTCCACGGCTCCGGAGCTAAAAATCCAAATGTGATTTTTTTTATAACTTTTGGCATAAAAATGTGATTTTTTTTTGTTGAGATTTTTGAAAATAATGGTAGGCACTTTGAATTTTAATCGGTTCTACAAAAATGTGATTTTTTTGGGGGAATTTTAAAAGAATTGTGGGTGTTGTAAATATCAGTTTGTTAACAAAATATGTGATCTTTCTTTTGGGAATTTTTAAAAATGGTGAATTTTAATAATTTTTTGCATTAAAATGTGATATTTTTAATGATTTTCCAAGAAACAGTTGATGTAGAAAGAATGATTTTCCAGGTTTCTTTGGTTTTAAATTTTTATCTAATAATTAACTTATCTTAGCTAGTTCCTCAAGTAGCATAAATGGTGATTGTTTTTGCAGGAAATTGTGGAAGGTGGTGGTAAGATCGTATGGGGTGAAGTTGATGCCATTGGGACAGTTTTGAAAGGACTATCATTTGATATTGTTCTGGATAACAATGGCAAAGATTTGGATACTGTCAAGTTAGTGTGTTTTTTTTTAATAAAATTATAATTTACTCACTATATTTTTAATAAGTTGTTAAAAATGTAAGTTACTGATTATAAAATGCTGATTAATTGCAGGCCAGTGGCAGATTGGGCAAAAAGTACAGGTGTGGGACAATTTTTGTTTATCAGCAGTGCTGGAATTTATAAGACAACAGATCAGCCACCTCATGTTGAAGGGGTTTGATTAATTTTCCCTAGTTTTAACTAATTTTATTTATTCCATTTTAATAATAAAAATGCAAATTATTAATTCATGAGTTTATTTAGTCATTTACTTACAAATCTAGGCTGTCATTTCTGAATTCCCATGTAGGCTTGTGAGCGAACCGAACAAACACGAACAATTTAAAGAACGAGGTTTTCTTGTTCGTTTGTTACGAGAACGAACAAGTTTGTGCTTGTTTATGTTCGCTCGTTAACAGTATAAACGACGGGCCCACTAACGTCAACGAATGGGCATATATTAGCGAAGAACAATGTATTGGACCAAAAGGTTACTAAAACTATACTAAGTTTCTATGGGCCGAAAGAGTTTAAATAAATATATATATGAATGTGAATGAACGAACTTAACAAACGCACGTATATGAACATAAACGAACACACAAACTAATTTAAATGAACAGACGTAAATGAACGTTCACTGAAATGAATGAATGAACGAGATATGTGTTCATGTTTGTTTGTTTAACTAAAGGAACGAATAATTTTCTTTTTTCTTTTCTTTTTTTTGTGTTCATTCGTTTACTGAATACGTGAACTGTTCAATGAATGTTTGGTTTGTTTACAGGCTGCCTACTCCCAAGATTTGACAATACCTGCCATAATTAATTTTCTTTATTCATGTGATATTATTATTATTATTATTATTGTTATTATTATTATTATTATTTGAGTAACCTTTTCATAATAATCTCAGGATACTGTCAAAGCCGATGCGGGCCATGTTGGGGTTGAAAAATACATTTCTGAAGTATTTGAAAATTGGACGAGTTTTCGCCCACAATACATGATTGGTTCAGGAAACAACAAAGATAATGAGGAGTGGTTCTTTGATCGTAAGTCTTTAAACATTTACTTATTTAATGGGTCGATTTTGGTTACATTTTGTCTAAAATGGGTCAAGTAATGGGTCGATTTTGGTTACATTTTATCTAAAAGGGGAAACTGTCAAATGAGTTCAAAGAAATCAAAGTCGTCCAAAGTTTATTTAAAGATTTAGATTACTATTGAAGTACCATTGTTGAAATCATTATGAACATGTTAATTATTTACTCCCACCAGGCCAAAGTTACTTTCCACTGAATGAAACACACAGTTAGTGTAAAGATAATCATGCGTAAATTAGATAATTAGTAAACAAAAGATACCATAAAAAACCAACATAGTTTTTTTTTTTTTTTTTCACAAAAGTTCTTATACAATTTTTTGCATGTTAAAGGACATTTACATGTATGAACAAAATTATGATTTTTTTAAACAATTTGAAACCAGTATATACAAATTGTAAAAAAAATCTATGATAAAAAAATATAAGCCATGTAAGAAAAAAAATAATAACAAACACGTGTGCAAAACAACCGAATGTAACGGTTACATGTAGTTTTAATGTTATTTCTTTTTACAAGTTTTGTCAAACTTAATGTGCAAAAAATTGTCTAAAGAACTTTTGTGAGAAATAATAGAAACTATATTGATCTTTATGGTATTTGCCCATTGCCCTTTTATGGAAATCAACGGATATTATTTTTTTTGGGCAAATTAAAACAGTACCATGGACAATAATTTTCTGATGGATGGATTTCATAAAACCAGAAACAAAGTGATAGCATGTTGGCCCGACCCGTTAACCTAACCTATTCTATAAAAATGACTCGTTCAACTTAACTCGTTTAGATTTGTTACCCAACTTGTCAACACTCACAAGTCATAACTCTTTACATAAACTTATTTATGCGCTTAAGAGCTAACCCGGTTCTAAAACAGGTATTGTGAGAGGAAGGCCAGTTCCAATCCCGGGCTCGGGTTTGCAACTAACTAACATCTCACACGTTCGAGACCTATCATCTATGCTAACGAAAGCGGTTGAAAACCCGAATGCTGCAAGTGGGAGAATCCTCAACTGTGTTGGTGACCGGGCCGTGACCCTAGACGGGTTTGCTAAATTATGTGCTAAAGCTGCGGGCCTACCCGTTGAGATTGTGCATTATGATCCAAAGTCCGTTGGCATTGATGCAAGGAAAGCTTTTCCATATCGCAGTGTGGTATGAATATTATGAAGTGGGTTTCTTGACCTGTTTGTTTATGAATACGAACGTAGCATGTTCGTGTTTGTTCATTCAACTTTAACTGAACAAACGGTCGAACACGAACCGTTAAACGAACGAGTTTTTTCTTGTTTGTGTTCGTTCTTTAAGAAAGTCAACGGTTCATGAATGCAAACGAACAAACGTAACTAAACATAGATGAACAAATATAAGTGAACTAAAACTAGTTAAAAGTAATGCGAAAAACAATGTGTTGGGCCTAAAAGGTTATGTAATTAGACTACATTGTAATGGGCCAAAATTTTTAATGGAATTTATTAATGAACATAGACAGACTAGCTTGAACACACGTACAACAACGAATGCAAATGAACATAATTTTTTGTTCATGTTCGTTTGTTTATTAAATAAACGAACATAAATGAACTTTTCGTTGAACGGCTCACAGACTGTTTGATACAGATAAACTTCTCAACATATTCTCTATCCTATCCTTTTCCAATTAAATTTAAGTATTTATGTTTTGTTTTCTTTATAGGATAACATGCTGATTGGAAATCCTTTACTTTCTTGAGCCACTAAACGTTTGGTCTGTGTACAGGCCTAAGTAAAAATGTAACTAATAGGTCACACAGGTCAAATGGTTTTTTTTACACATTGTAGTTAGCAGTTTTTGTTGTGGCTTTTTGCAGCATTTCTATGCAGAGCCTAGAGCTGCAAAGGACATTTTAGGATGGACAAGTACCACAAATCTTCCAGAGGATTTGAAAGAGAGATACGAAGAGTATGTGAAGATAGGGAGAGACAAGAAGGACATAAAATTTGATATTGATGACAAGATATTAGAATCCTTAAAAGCCCCTGTTGCTGTTTGATATAACAAAGTCACAAAGTCTGTTAAGAGTTTATGTTCCAAGCTCTTGAAAAAGGCTGGAAACTGTAATCAAATTGTTTATTACCCAATGTATAGGTGTCAATTCCGACCCATTTACGTATGAATTGATTACTTGCAATTATGTTTTATCTCAATCGAGTCAAACGTATAATCTAAAAAGTGTAGCCAAAAGGGAAACTATACCATAGTTAAGCATGCTTGGATGCGGGTAATTCATGGATGGCTATAAAACGCTTTTAAAGTTTCCTTTTCGGCAAACAAAAACAAATCTTTTGTTTTTCGGGTTTTCTTTTCCGGTTGCTATGGTGAGTGTTGGTACGCAATGGACGGAGCCGATAATAACCTAATTCCCACTGAATCGCTTTGAAGAATTTGGCTGTAATAAATTATTTTGTATCACTGTGAAGATACTCATAGTTTTTATTTTATTTTATTTTTTTTTAGGGCTGCGACTTTATATTTAGGCTACCGTACTCTCAAAATTTGGAGAGTCCTGATACCCCACTTTGGTTAGACTATGTTATCTTAACCGGGTCCACGCTGGTTTCAAAGTTTTCTCTTGGGTGTTTCCTTGGAAAACCATACCACCGACTGCCACTTCATAGTCGACTTTCATGTATTTAGGCTACCGCACTCTCCAAATTTGGAGAGCCCAGATGCCCCACTCTGGCCAGACTATTTTGTCTTAATCGAGCCCACACTGGCTTCAGAGTTTTGCTTTGGCGTTCCCCCGGGAAACCATATTGCCGACTTCCACTTGAGAGTCGTGCCACCACAAAAACATAACTCTTTGTTGTAAGATGGGACGAAAACACGAGTGGACTAAGGGTTTACACTGACAGAAATAAAACTTTGTGGGCAAACTTATTAAAAAAAGTAATTTTACTCGGTTTATAACAAATGAAAATCTACCAACTTAAATATAAATAATCTCTATGGTCATACTTTAAAATACAAAACTTTTGTTCAATTTAAAAGGAATATAATAATTCATGAAAACTTTTATGTACAATTTCTTTTAGAAAAAATATACTCTACTATTCATGTATAAATTCTCATAGATTTGTATTAGTGTAAAAATTTTTATTTAGCTTTTAAAAAAATCTAAACTAAAAAAATAAAAAACTTTGTGGATAAATTTTAGAAAACAAAAATTTTACTCAGATTATTACAAATAAAAATCTACCAACTTAAATATAAATAATCTCTATGGCCAAACATTAAAATAAACTTTAAAATACAAAACTTTTGTTCAGTTTAAAAGGAATATAAGAATTCCCAAAAACTTTTATGTTCAATTTTTTTAAGTAAACTCTGCTATTCCTATACAAATTTTCATAAGATTTATATTGCCATCAAATTTTTTATGTTTGAAAGACTATTAGTATAAATATTAGAGGTATTCAATTTTGAATATTCAGAGTATCGTGTATCAAGAGTTTCAGATCTCCGAAAATTTAGAACATCCGAATAACAAGTAACTAAAAGTTTTGAATAGTAAATTACAGTATCCAAATTCAGATATTCAGAATTTCGGAATTGGATATCCAAATGGATATATGAATTCTGAAAAAAAAAGAACTAAATTTTGTCATTCGCGCTACTTGAAGGACAAGGCCAGATGAGTTCGCCAAAGTGACTAAAGATGGTAAAAATTAACTTAATTATTATAAAACCACTTTTCAACCCCCCATTGGAGAGACCCTTGATTCTAGCGGCATAGACGATCTAGGGGGCATTTTACATCATCTCGGAGCTCCTGGTTCGTTAATCATTTCATTTAATCAATTCAACACATAAGCAAGCCGATCATCTTGCAAAGGCAATGCTAAATCCATTGTGATCATTTTAGGCGTAGGCTTTTTTTTTTGTAAGAAACTGAATGTATCTGTGTTTTCTATCTTTCGTTGGATTGAAGTGTGATTGATTTCATAATTATTCTTGCTTTATGTTTGTTTTGATTTCTTAAACAATTGTTTGTCTGAGACTAGAGTTTATCATCAATCGATTGGTTATGTCCATCAACATTTAGGATTAAGTGCTTATAGTCATTGAGATGCTACCATTGATCATTGATTCACCTAAAATCTTATTTTAAAACTGGTAATTAAGTAGAGCACGCTCAACTGTGCCAATTAATCGGATTAGGTTCTATGTCTCAGCATGATCAAACTACTGTGTTTAGTAATTGCTTATCAATCTTAACTAACGATTCATGTCTATGCGTTTATCCAATTGATAGGATTCATAGTTGTTTAGTGGATCGCATAACCCGAAACTTGAAGCGTGTCACCTTTCCTACATTGTTTTACAGCTAAAGTAATATGTGTTTTATAATCAAATCTTTGAAACCACTTGACATCTTCTGTCCACTTAGTTTATTAATTAATAAGTCACGGGGGTTTAACTTGTGAGAATGCATGAGATCATCATGATTAGAGCTTAATAGGATCTAGTCTTATGATTATAGTCAATTAGGATAGATTAGGCACAATGTGTGTTTGTGTGTGCTTTGAGAGTAAATTTGGGCAGAGTAATGATACAGATATTCATAAAAATACCAAATCATTAATTACTTAATAAGTTACAGAGTATAAATAGGCCATGTCCCATTCGCTAAGCATGCTTAGCGAAAGGGGCCCTTTTGCTACGCCATTCGCTAGACAACCCCTAGCGAATGGCCTTATAATATTAACTTCCTATACGCTAACAAACTCTAGTGTATAAGCATATCAAAACTGGTCCATTCGCTAGACAAACCTAGTGAATGACCTTTACATAATGACAAAACTAGTCCCTATACATTTACAAAGACCAAAACAATAAACAAAGACCGAGATGACAAATGATGTATTAACAAACTCCCCCTCGTCTCGAGTTTTGTTCCTCTTCACTTCTTGAACCGTGCGGTCTTCCAGTCAACTTCGCAGTGAGTTCCAAATGTAAACCATGTACGAACAACCTGTTGGAATTGCAAAGCGAGCTCGTTATCTTTTTTGCATGCCCATCTGATCTGATTTTTGAATCATGAATATTAGACTTAGACAAGTTGACCAGCCACATCGGATCCAGCACCCGAATAAACTTAACTCTATCACCATCACCCAACACTATCACCGCTTCACCGTTTTATCGTCAAAGCACCACCTATTGAATTCCTTTTGAAAGTCCTGTGGCATGACTTTCAATGGAACTTTCTTCATAGTATGCGGCGGTTTAACTTTCAGCACCAACTTCCTCCAACCAGTACGCGGATTAATCTCATCAATTCTTTGTTGCTTCGGTACCTGGGGTTGGAAAACTGTGAACTTCGTGAATCAAGTGTCTATATATACAATCGATCAATTCATTCTTCCCACGATTCATAAACGGCTAGTTTGCCAATGTACATACATCCCAACGAGGCATCGAGAGAATGTAAGTAAAATTATCAAAATACTGAATCCCATTCTCCCACTTCACTATACAGACTTTCATGTCGGGCTCGTACATCCAAGATCCTATATCGCCTTTCACCGTCTTAACACTAATAAACTTCTTCATTTGGTTTGCAGATAACTTGTCCTTCGACTGAATACAATATTTCTTCTGAGCATACCTCACAGTATCCAACCACTCGTTTAACTTCTTTTCATTGTATTCGAATAAACCATCTGATGTTCTTCTTGATTTTGGCTTAGGTTTTACTGGTTCTTTCTCTTTCTCAATCTGTTCTTCGGCTATATTGAAATGTTCAGTTGTAAAGAAAGGAATCCCATTATCATTGTTGTTCTTTGTATGCATTCGTCGGCCGTGATGTCTTCCATCTCCAAATCATCATAATGATTATCACCAGCTGGCATACTATGATCAACTTCTGCATCTCCCACGTCCTCAACTTCCCTATCAATCCGTTTCTCCAATTCTTCTACATCCTCCTTGTTCATATTCAAAAAAATAGTGATTTGTTCTTTAGTTAGACTATGATAAACAAACTTGCCCTCTTCAATCTCATAAGTATTAACCATACTCTATACAATCCTTTTCATGTCTAGAAACATGATAGTATTCACTTTCAGTAATTCAGTTAAATCTTTATACACAATCGACTCTTTCCCGCTCCACTCCCCCTGAGTAGGCGTTGGACCAGATTTTGAAGCACCTGGTTGCTAATCAAATTGGCCCGCCTCCGGTCATCATCCTGATCTCGATCCTTCAACTTCTGTAATATATATTCTTTGCACTGTAGTTGAAGTATCAAATCATCCTATTTCTTAATCTCCCCCCCCCCCTAAGCAGTTACTAGGGCTTTTAGTTGATCATTTTCTCTGTTCAAATGCTGTAGCCCTATCATCAATTTCAACTGATCATCTCTCATTTCTTCTTGGAATAATCTTTCAACATTCATTCATGTACCTTGCAAATGCACCAGGTTCATTAAATGAAATTTATTGTTGAACCGACAAGTTATGAAAACCAGGAGGAAGAGGAATCAGAGGACCCCAAGGTCTAACAAATGTCTTAACAGGAGTATAAGTCCCAACGGTTCCAACTGACACCATGGGTCCTGTTGTTGTAAGTACTTGTACCACAGAAGGAATATGAGTTTGTTTCTGCTGAAGCCGTGGTTATGGGATAGAGGAAAGCGTTAGATCAGAAGACATAGTTGTCACCTAAGTAACTACTGGAGATTCTTGAACTGTAGTAGGTGTAGCATGATCGATGTCGAAAGGTCAATCAAAAACATTTATAAAATACCTTCACTAGCAAGGGCAAGTAAGGTGTCGAATCCACAGGGAATCAGTGGAAAGTGCCAATCAAGTATAATACTTAATCACTAATTATGCTAAGCGACACACGATGTCAAGCGGTTTATGAGATTTGTTTAAACGAAACGACTATTTGATTTGTAAACAATTATGAAAAGAGTAACCAATCTCCAGGGTTCAGGTCTTGAAGTAAATTAGATTGATGATTAAACCTATTGAGTTATAACCTTTGTTTGAATCAATAAACCAAAAGTCTAAATGTTTGACTATGTTGATCGTTAGAACCTAATCCAATTGATTGACACGATTAAACAATGATCTAATTGATTGTTAATTTTAGGTATTGATGAATTATTAGTTCTATGGTTAAAGATAGTTAGGTCAATGACACTAAGAACTTAATCCTAATTGTTGATGACCACAAATCGTTTAACTGATAAACTATAAATCAATCAATAACCAAAATCACTTTCAAACACAAACAAGATCCAAAAGTTAGGTTTAGAGCACCAATAATCCAATGAACAACTTAACCCTACACCCGGAGATGGTCACGAGTGGATTAGCCTAGCATATGCATCTTGAATGTCTTCTTTGATTCTTGAATGGATGATTCGGGTGATTAGGATGTGTTAGAATGGTGTAAAGAGCCTCCAAAAACGTCCAAGTATGATGTGATATCGAAGATAGCCGTCTTAGGGTTGAACCGGCCTTAAATAGCTCCCAAGAAACCTAAAAATCGAATTCTCCGTCCAGGCGACCGTAAGCTATGGTCGCCCCACCGAAGGCTACGGTGGGGACCGTTGCCTACGGTCCACACACATTGCCTTACGGTGGTAGCCCCCACCGTAGGCTACGGTGGGCCTGTCACCCACCATGGTATTTTTCTTGTAACTTCTTCGTCCGAACTCCGATTTATGCCCCGTTTTCGGCCACGCCTTTGTCTTCACTTGCTCTATCATTCCATGAAATAAATTATACCTTTCCTTTCCATCTCATATGCTCCCATTTAGCTCCTTTAAGCTCCGCACACCTGTAATCATAAACTCACACAAAGTAATCGTGTTTCCGGCATATAAACACACAAAACATGTGATATGACTCAGTTAATACACGATATTTCACCCAAACATCACATTCCCACACTTATCCTTTTTCGTCCCGAAAAAGATGTACAATTAAATCAGAACCGGAAACTGTGTTTACTATATAACTAACTTATTTTTATTATCAACAAATAACACAAAAACCACGATTGCCGATATTGTTATCCACTTAAACCCATGCCCTAATACTTACCGAGACAAATAAGGCGTGACAATTTCATTAATTTATATGATTAAATGGAACCCACGCATCAAAGCCCTGAAGCCGCCTTACCATGCTTCATTATGGTTTTACCAAGCCAGGCCACCCCAACTTGACTTAAACCTTAGAGTTAGATGATCAAAACTATGGACAACCATGTGTACCATTTTAAGCCCATATGTAATAGCTAAAACAATCATGGATATTTTATCGAACCAATACCTAAACTTAAGCATCAAAGTCTACCAGAATGGCCATTAGATACGATTAAGGTACAATTATGTAACTAACTAGCAAATAGCCCCCACTACATGGTATACCCCCGTTATCAAGCAACACCCCAAAGTCCATCTCCATAGGTGAGTATGCACGAATTCATCTGTAGGGTTTACATATGACATGCCCCGTGTGGTCTGTTTCTTAATGGTAATGAGACGCAAGCACGGGGACCCCACATGACTAACAGCGTGGATGATCAAGTCAGTAGTGTAATTGTACTTTAAAAGCACGTAATGATCATGTTTAATGACTTATAGTTGGCAGATAAACTGCGGGTTTGCTCTTTGAGTTCTTTTAATATTCATAAATCCACTTAGGAGATATGAATACCCAGATGATATACCGCATAAAAACCCATGGTATTCGAACCCTAGAGCATCCCATCAATACATGATTTAAGGTTATAAAGCCAAACACCTATGAAGCATTAACCACTTAAAACTAGAAGTATTTTTGTTATGTTATATCACAAGCTATCTAGCATACTCTAACGTTAAGCCTATCCAAGCATCATTCAGTAGTCTATTCATATTTAAAAAAAAATTCTTTTGGTGATCAAATCTAACAAAAAGGCTTGAGTATGGCCCGACATTTCATCCCAGTCCTTACACAGGCTTAGCTAAACAAACAAAACCAGCGTGTGTTTCCCACTAAGATCAAGCGATTAAAGGTTCAATTAGGTCAACAACCAAACTGTTCTTTCATTCTTAAAAGCTGAGCCTACCGACAAATCCCAAAGTAAGTGTGTTACTGTTCTTTTATTATTATTATTATTATTATTATTATTATTATTATTATTATGTGTTTATTTTATTTATTTATTATTTTTTTTTCTTATATATGTACATATTTTTTTTATTTCTATTATTTATTTATTTATTTATTTTTTCAGCTCCAGTTTTTCTATCATTTTTCATTGTGTACAAAAATTTTAACTCGGGACATTCTTAGCATTTTTCACTTTCATACCAAACTCGCATCCCCACACTTAAACATTACATTATCCCTAATGTAAGTTACAATCAAAACATAAGTGAGGCATCTAGAAAAACCTACCCGATTACACGTAAAAACGACATGAAATACAAGCAACCATACACAATAGATAAAAAGTTCAACACCACTGCTGACCACACATAGTTCACAACACAAACAAACAAGCATGCCAAAAAGTCTCACACCACCACCCAACCGCCCGAACAAATAAAAATAAAAGAAAAAAATTGTTTAATAGAAACATAGAGATAAGGAGAGACACATGGACCTGATCAGCCGATCAGCGAGTGCTCAATAGTACGGGGGTTGGGGTCACCAAAGATCGACCGCTTTGTCTCCATCACTCCAGAAATGTTAAACGCATCCGACGAGCTACCCGCGCCTGAATCCCGCGTCGCATCTGCATGTGGATTAACCCAGCGTGAGTGGTGAAACTGCGGTGACGGGTACTGGATAATACCATCACAAGGACCCAATGTAGTGTAATCAATCATAGGCAGGTTTGCCACCACCGGCTCCCCGCGATGCCACGCCTCATGCATCATGTTGTGGAGATCATCCATATGCCTGTCATTAATCTCCTGCTAAAAATTATATGCATGGGTTTGGTTCCACAGCTCCATCCTGTCATACAATCTCTAAGTCTCCCGACGTTGTAATTTCGCGTTTCGATTTTGCTGGTCGTACATGTACTGGAACTCGTTACTCCAACCCCCATAAACAGCTGGCCTCGAATTTTGAAGCCATTCGGTCATTCGTGCATCATCCTGCAACATCCCATGCGGTTCCTAAACTGGAATAAAATGTGGCTGCTTAAACGAACCCATCTGCTTGACTACTCTCAACACCACCCTGTGGTGTCGCCCCACTACTGACCCTGCCAACCATCGACTCATAAACTTTTTCCACAACATTATCACCATCACCATTCTTCAATGCTTTTAACAACTTCTTGGTATCCCAATGCTTCAAAATCAAATACTCCTTTGCTTGTTCAGTCGTCCATCCCTCCTTCTCCATTTGGTCCATCGAAAAAGGAGTATGGATTTTTTCAATAGTTGGTGTATCCTCCACGATGGCACCTTTCATTTTTAGCAAAGCCGTTATCAGTCGGCAATGTGGGATAATCAGTTTCTTCTTCGATTAAGGAGCATCCCAACAATTCATCATAACCAAATACCGGAACAAAATTTTCGGCTTCCCTTTCATTAACGCATACAAAATAGGGATCCCTTACTGTCGCACACTTGTTCGATCCCCTCTTCGTGGCATAACATTAGTAATCACCAAACTCAACAGTAATCTCACCTGTCCCCTCAGATTATTCCTTAACAACTGGTGACCCATCCCCGGTTTAAATAATTCAGCCTTCATCATTTCATACGTGGGGTGTTTGTCGGGGTGTCGATAGTGATCAGATTCCGACGGGTAAATGTATTCCCCTGATGGCTGCAAATCAAACTGAGCGATACGACGAAGACTATCCATAGACATCACCCCCTTCTTATTGTTAGCCATTCCGATCAACCTCATCGTTTTTGGTGGATCATTACCCCAATCCAATCGCAAATTGGATACCCACTCCTGAATACTCTCCACATACAAGCCCTTGGTTTCACCATCATAGCATTTTAAAACGGCTTCCCATCCTTAATTCTTAAACATATCGACAATCCCAAATGGTTTCATGTCAGCAACATCGAATTTCTTTTCACAAATAAAACCTAAATGCTTCAGCTGTAACTTATTCATCTCATAATTAAATAGTTCTGCCTGCCATCGAGGATAAATCCCTGACAAAGGACCTCCTTTCTAGACCGGCTTAAGAGGAGGTGCCATGTCTTCATCTTCATACAGTTCCTCCATCGGATCATGCTCCTCATCATCATCCCTTAAAATTAGCCTCTGTTTCGGTAATGGAGGATCCAGTGCAGCTGAAGATGCGCTTGCCTTACCCTTGTTCCGTGGTGGATTCTTACGAGTGTCACCTGTCCTTCCCATCCTACACAAACGTAACAAACACAATGCATTAACCGAGGTTCTCACTATGACTAATACCAACCCAAAATTTCGCCACACTTGTCGTTGGTCATGCACTCATGGTTAGTCATACCCATGTGTTAAACCCCATTAAAAATTCATTCCCCAAAATCATTGATTATAAATGCATCCTTTTTGTTACCAAACTCTTGGTTTGCTCGTTAAATTCCAACTTTCAAAAATGTCAAAACATGATTACAACCATACCAATCAATGACCCAAGACACAAGTGTACTAGCCCCCAATAATAACCAACACCCATAAGATGTAGAACACAATCATAAACCAACCCCAAAACCATATACCAAACCAAGTACATTCACCAAAGAACTAGTAACAACATACCTCAACACCAAACCAAGTACATTCACCAAAGAACTAGTAACAACATACCTCAACTAATCATCAATAAAACAAAACCAACGTACCTTGAATGTTGCAATAAGTCTCTAGACACTTCAATTACTAAAATAAACAATGAAACACGAAAAACACCAACTTGGAAATCTAGGGTTCGTCACTCTCCATCATGAATCCGGAAAAATCGGAGAGGAATTGAAGGAAACCGACACCACAATTGGATTCCTCTCGAAAAATTAGTAAGATTAGACCCCGGAATCGAAGGAATTGATGGATGTCAAAAGGTCAATCAAAAACATTTATAAAATACCTTCACTAACAAGGGCAAGTAAGATGTTGAATTTACAGGGAATCAGCAGAAAGTGCCAATCAAGTATAATACTTAATCGCTAATTATGCTAAGCGGACAAATGATGTCAAGCGGTTTATGAGATTTTTTTAAACGAAACGACTATTTGATTTGTAAACAATTATGAAAAGAGTAACCAATCTCCAGGGTTCAGGTCTTGAAGTAAATTAGATTGATGATTAATCCTATTGAGTTATAACCTTTGTTTGAATTAATAAACCAAAGAATAAATGTTTGACTATGTTGATCATTAGAATCTAATCCAATTGATTGACACGGTTAAACAATGATCTAATTGATTTTTAATTTTAGGTATTGATGAATTATTAGTTCTATGGTTAAAGATAGTTAGGTCAATGACACTAAGAACTTAATCCTAATTGTTGATGACCATAAATCGTTTAACTGATAAACTGTAAATCAATCAATAACCAAAATCACTTTCAAATACACAAACAAAATCCAAAAGTTAGGTTCAGAGTATCAACAATCCAATGAAAAACTTAACCCTACACCCGGAGATGGTCATGAGTGGATTAGCCTAGCATATGCATCTTGAATGTCTTCTTTGATTCTTGAATGGATGATACGATGGATGATTGGGTGATTAGGATATGTTAGAATGGTGTAAAGAGCCTCCAAAAACGTCCAAGTATAATGTGATATCGAAATAGCCGTCTCAGGGTTGAACCGGCCTTATAGCTCCCAAGAAACCTAAAAATCGAATTCTCCGTCCAGGCGACTGTAAGCTATGGTCACCCCACCGAGGCTACGGTGGGGACCGTAGCTTACGGTCCACACACACTGCCTTATGGTGGTAGCCCCCACCGTAGGCTACAGTGGGCCTGTCACCCAGATGGTATTTTTCTTGTAACTTTTTCGTCCGAACTCCGATTTATGCCCCGTTTTCGGCCACGTCTTCGTCTTCACTTGCTCTACCATTCCATGCAATAAAATATTCCTTTCCTTTCCATCTCATATGCTCCCTTTTAGCTCATTTAAGCTCCACACACCTGTAATCGTAAACTCACACAAAGTAATCATGTTTCCGACATATAAACACACAAAACATGTGATATGACTCATTTAATACATGATATTTCACCCACACATCATAGCAGGAATAGGAGTAGTAACAACTTCAGATACAACCTGTTCAGGATATTCTATAACAACTCCTGTACCCCTTCTTATTGGCTTCTTTTTCTTAGGCTCATCAACAACAACAGCCTTGCCTTCCGCTTTACGTTTACGAGCCTCCACACCACCATCACCACCATTACTTCCATCATCTCCACCATCATTACCACAAACATTATCTTCTCGTTCAGAATCAGGATCATAGTGAATCCAATAATCATATGGTGGTGGTTGGTAATCCTCCCTGATCAAATGACCTATCAAGCGTTTCTACGGTGGCTTTGTATCTTTAGTCTTGCTAATATACACCATTAAACTCTTCATTGAATCCTCATTAATTGAATCTATAACAATAACATCAGCTCTGTTCTGAGGGTCTTTTGGCAGATTCGATACGAGCTAATTAACAACCATCTGAAGGAAACACTGATACATCAAGAACTTTCCCCGTTTAGTTGTGCAGTTCTCCTTCAGATGAAAGAAGATCATCTCAGAAAGTTGAACTGTTTGTTCAACACTAGTGCCACCATCGCAGATTGAATCATAATCCGGCACTGATCATAACCTCCTCATCTACCTCTTGTTGACCTTCGGGAATATTAACTTGTTCTTGATCAGCCATGACTATAAAACGAACACGTTAGTCTTGAAAAATGAAGAAATTTGACCAAAATTCCTCACTCGTTAAAACACATATTTAACGAACGGATTATGGTACATTCTTTAACATTTATTAACCAATGGCTCATTCGTTACCAAAAATAACGTATGAGTTCCATTCGCTAAGTAAGATAACAATGAGGTCCATTCGTTACATATTCATCAAGATTATATGAATAGATAAGTAAAACATAGCGAATGAACACAATTCGACGAATGAAGGAAATCTAGCGAATGGATTTGAAAAGAACGAATGGGTCAAACTATCTTCAAGAACCCATAAAAGTCAAACATGCAGTCAAATTTCAATTACCTCTTTATAGTAACAATTAACACTTAAAACTCATCACATTCAAATTAATACATGATTAAAATATCAAATATGTCCATTAATTTCATTTGTAAGCAGGTTTTATGTGAAAATTTTATCAATTTAGATCCAGTTAGGGTTTTTACGTCAAAGATCTAGAATTCAGTCCAATATCATCATAAAATGTTACAAAATCACTTTGTTATACCTAACAATGATAATGGAAACAAATAATCAATGATTTAACAACACACAAGAATCTGGAAAAATCTTGCAAGAACTTGGCTAGAGAGAACACTAAACGAGGAGAACAGTACTGAACGAATGAGCTTCCGTTTGTTATTGATCTGCATTTATACTATGTATATGATTAGAATGAAACCCTAGGAAATGAATTCATTCATCAAGAATCCAACGCATGATCATTCATTTGCTACAATGCCAACGAATCACTCTCCATATAGCGTGTTCCAATCGCTGATAAATCTAGCGAAAACAGAGACAAACTAGCAAATGAATGAGAATTTACCTTAACGATCCCACAAGTTCATAGATATCCTTCGAACCCTTAGTTTTGAAGTAAAATCTCAATATTAACTTAAAAACTTGTGTAAAAATTTTAACAAGATTGGTAAAATCCAAGATTTTAATCATTTTAAATTTGCACAACTCGGTGATCGAAAAATAAAGCAGAAATAAGATCTTTTTGGAATTTGGAAACTTTAAGCAAAGCACACCTAAAATAGTTTTGTCTTTTTCAAATATCAAAGTAAAATATCAATCAAAATACGATAAGCGGTACATATTTTTGTGAGAAAGATCGCAACATGGGATCATATTGACTAGTAACATCCTAGGCAACACTTCTATTTCAACATTATTATGCACATAATCCAGTGATGACTGCAGATATAGTATTCCACTTTAAACTTTACACAAATCATTTTACACCCTTACGATACGCTTAAGATTCAATTAAGCATAAGTCGTATGTGGACCCCACCTATCAGACACAATTTTTATCCTATACAGTCACATGTATTAATTTTCATTTATTAACATGATTAGCTGTGACCCATGCAAAATTAATAAAATGAAAATAAATCAGAAGGTTAAAATTTCCCTTAAGATTAGTATTTCTACACGCAGATAAGGCTCTATTTTAACAAAATAAAAAGATAAAATAAATTGAATTTTATAGGGCCTTAACCTTCAGGTCAATACATGACTTTCACATGTTAGTGCTTTTATTAAACACAGAGAAGGTCCAGGGCTTGTACGAAACACCAAGAAAATAAAGCATACTACTTAGGCCTTAACCCTTAGGTCGGTATTACTACACATAGAGAGGATCCAAGACTTACGGAAATTTTTTTTTCTCAAATTATATATTTTTTATTAATCTTTTTATATTTTATATATCTCAGACAAAAATCACATTCTTTTTGTAGTTTTTCTAATATTCCCCCCCAACCTCTAAAATAAAAAATAATAAAAGAATATAAACGAAAAACTGTACAAAGAAATGAAATTGATCAACTGAGCGGTTAAATTTCTGAAAATATTTTTAGACCATTTAGACCAAGAAAAATGTAAAGAAAGTTTTATCAAAAGATTTGGTGAAAAGGTATGCCTTTTAAAAATCCGTGTGAATTTTCTTTAATGAGATTAATTTCTTTTTGAAACAATCATGGATAAAGTGACACCGAATTACAATATGTTTCGTTTTTGAATGATGCACATGGTTTTTCGTGATACAGATTGCAGCAGAATTATCAATAAAGATAATAGTAGTAACAAACTTCAAACCGTAATCCCGCAAGTATTACTGGATACATAAAACCTGGGAAAAATACCTCGAGGCTGTCATGTATTCGTCTTCAGTGATTGAAGTGGAGACCATCGTCTGCTTCTTACACTGTCAGGAAACAAGCCGGTTTCCTAAGAATGGACAACCCGTCGTGGTTAACTTAAAATTGATATTGCAACCTCCATAGTTCGAATTTGTATACGCTGAAAGCTCGAAAGTATCGTCTTTGGGGTAGTATAACCCTATGTCAAGATTACCCTTCAGATAGTGAAATATACGCTTCACAGTCACAAGATGAGTCACTCAGGGACTCGACTGAAATCTGAACAAACTAAATAGAAAATATGATACCAGAACAAGAAAAAGTTTGATTCATTAACGAACCAATCATAACTTGATATAGGGTCGAATCAACATTATTTTCCAATTAGTTCGATGACAGAATGTGGCCCACAGGAAGAGGAGTCGAGGGCACTTTTCCGGTAGTTATCTTGAATCGACTCAAGACATCATTCACATACTTTGTCTGATTAATGAAAATTCCCAAATTAGACTGGTGAACCTGAAACCCTATAAAGAAACTCATCTCTCACATCGAACATATTTCAAATTTCGTCTGCATCGTCTTCTCAAAATCCTTGCATAAGCTGTCGTTCGTGGAACCAAATATGATATCATAAACATATATTTGGACTGGAAGAAGATCGTCATTCACCATCTTGTACAAGAGAATACAATCCACAGTCCCTCTTGAAAATCCGCTCTCCAATAGATGGTCAGCCAAAGTGTTGTATCAAGCTCTTGGGGCTTGGTGAAGACCATAAATAGCCTTGTTTAATGGGTAAACATGCTCTGGATAATCAGAATTTTCAAAACTAGGAGGCTGCTTCACATAAACATCTTCATAAATTAACTCGTTCAAAAACACACTTTTACATCCATTTGGTACACTTTGAACTTCTTATACGCAGCCAGAAAGATACGCATAGGTTCAAGTCTTGCAACTGGAGCATATACTTCGTTGTACTCTATGCCTTCACGTTGATTACACCCTTAGACCACCAATCTTTCCTTGTTTCAAACTATCACCCCCAATCGCCCTTTTTACACTTAAATACCCATTTCATAGGAATCTCCTTACGAACTCGATCGCGCTTCTCGATTAAATCCCAAACACCAAGACGAATGAATTGCTGCAATTAGTCTTGCATTGCCTCTTTCAAATAACCAATAATGTTGTGCTGGGGATGATATGAATGAAATCGAAGAGTTGGATTCTCAGGAACTTGAAAAGTATCTTGAAGATTGGTGACGTTTATATCAGCTGCTTCGTCTGTTACAGGTACGAAAGATTAACATGTATGTACCTCGTTGTCTTTATTAGTTTCAACTAAAGGTTCTGAGGTTGAATCTTCAAAGTCGGAATCATCATATGTATCAGACAACACATCTGAATCATTAGGTTGAACGTGTACAGAAGTAGATGGAAGAGTAGAAGAACTTGGAGAATTCAACAATTAATTTTCTAGATAAGCACAAACCAAGTTTTCATTCTATACTTCAACTAAGGGAGTAAAAGAATCAAAGAGACCATCGTAATCAAACATCCAATTCTGTTCCTTGCCAGCAGGAGGTGTGGTGTACTGTTGACAGCCAATGTGGTAACACTCTTCAATACACCCAGAGGAGAGATTAAAAACTCATTTCTATTAAAAACTTATTTCTTAGGCGATGCATACCCAAGAAAGTATCCTTCTATCGCTTTCTCCTCAAACTTTCCCGCACCACATTTTAACATAGTGCAAGAACATCCGAACGGCTCTAGAAATTGAAGATTCGGCTTATGGTTGTTGAGAAGTTCATAAACTATTTTTCTTGAATTTCTTAACCATGAGAAACGATTAAGCATGTAGCAAGCAGTATTCACAGCCTCATTCCAAAATTATACAAGAAGCTAAGAATCTACTTGCGTGCTTATAGCCGCTTTAATGATGGTTCCATTCCTCCTCTCAGCACGCCCATTCTGTTATGGCACATAGGTAGCACTATATTCATGGTGAATACCATGTTGAATACAGAAAAATTCCACGATGTTATTCTTGAATTCTATGCCATTATCACTTCGAATACGCCTCACTTTCAACTTGTAGAGTGATTCGATCTTAGTGATCAGATTTTACATAAGAACAGTTGCCTGATCCTTCGTGCTCATAAAAAACACCTATGAATATCTCGAGTAGTTGTCGGTGACCACCAGACAATACAAATGTCCACCAATACTCGCTCGATTAATTGGACCAAACTAATCCTTGTGAATACGTACTAGTGGAGTATCGATTGAGTTGATCTGCTTCAATGGATGAGATTTCTTCTTCTGTTTTCCTTTCTTGCTTGAGAAACAATGATTGGTCATGTGAAAATTCTTCAATGATACACATCCAGCAAATCATTTGCAGTTAAGTGATTCATCTTTCTGATTTGGATTTGACCCATCCTTCTATGCCATAGGATCGTTTCTTTTTTTTTTTAGTTGCCTTTAACACAAAACAAATAGCTATTGAAAAAGATGTTGCTGTGGATGCCATGTCAAGAACATATATATCATTCGATCCACCATTTCCTCAAGAATCACAAACCTAGGCTTTAAAATCACACATTCTTTGTCTGTAAATAAAGTTGTACACTTTTTGTCACAAATATGTGAAACGCTCAATAGATTATGTTTATCATAGAAGTTCACATTCTTGAGCGTGATCTTCTCATTGAACACATGACCCTCTTTGGTTATCAGTACACCATAATTTCTTGCAAACACAACATAGCCTCCTTGAATATCTTTAATGTGAGTAAGGAGATTAAGATTGCCAGTAATATGACGAGAACATCCACTATCTACAATCCACTTGTCACATGAGATAGTCTTGGATAAACTCTACACACAAAAGTAGATGATTAGTTTGAAGAGGTAACCGAATCCTGAGTCTTGGGTTGAACCTTAGTTTCCTTTTGAGACGTAAACTCTTTAGGCTTCCATGTTGGAAACTCCCCAACAGTAATCATTTCATCTTTAACCTTCTTCTTCAACGCATGTTAATGCAACTTATGAAATCATTTGAAAGTCAAAGTTGCCTTTGACCTTTTAGTCAATTTAGTTTCCACAGGAGTTACATCAAACTTGACAGGTTTTACAAACGGGTTTAACAAGCTCAACCTGTTTAATGTCATTTTTCTTCATCTTTTTGTTAACGTCAGCAGCCTTCTTAGGATTAACCTGATCAACAACTCTCAATTTTCCATTAACCTTGTCCTGTTTAGGTTTGCCTTTACTAAATTATTTTAACCACGGGAACTTTGTCCTTGATTAAAGGCTTGTCAATCTTTCTTACCCTAGATCCACAAAACTTGGCAATATGACCATTTTCACCACAAGAGAAATAGGTTCTCTTTTCCACAAACATTTGTGGTGAATAAGGTCTACCATATGAATCATCAGTTTGAAAAGTCACAACCTTCACATGAGGCTGAACCAACCTTTCCTCTTGTTTTTGTTTATAAAAATCCAAGTTAGAACACTCAAAAAAACTTTTGAGCATATCTAACCTAGATGATTTTACAAACTGGATAGGTTTAAGTAAAGTTGGTTGAGATTTCTTTTGGGATTTTGACTTAAGTTTCTTGATTTCCCCACAAGAACTCTCAGTCTTATAAATGAAAGATTTTCCGCAATCAAAAACTTTCTCCACATATTCAGGTTTTCCCAAAGCCAAAGGGAATACAATATTAGCAAAAAGATTATTAACTCCCTTCAGTTTGTAAACCTTTCAGTTCTTTTTACCATAAACTAGATTAACAAACTTACTTAAATCTTCATCTAAGACCACCTTCTTCTCAGATGAAATCGATGCTACAGAAGATATTGTGTTACCGTTTTTAATTTTTCAATTTTTTGTGTTTCACAAAGAATAATATTTTCTAGCAGAATGTTCTCATTTTGTGAATCACACATGGGTCAAACACATCTTCAATGATGTACTGTCATCAGTTTGAGTACTCTTGAAGTGAGATTTTGGGGCTAAGATTTTCTCAACATTCTCAACATTTTTATAAATAAAAACATACAAAATCAAACATATAAGTTTAGGAAAATCAACAGTTTTATAATGATACTAAGACGTTTATGGTTGTATACTCAGTTAAACATCTAATTGTTAATGAATTTGATCTTATATAAATAAAAACACAAAATCAAACAAATACTGAGATACATAAATCACTGGAAAAATTAGCGCTAAAATTAAATAGAAATTACATTAAATGTATAGTAAATGATAATCATGGCATAAAATTGGCATTAGGTACTAGAATAATATCCAATTTGTTTTACTGAACCCTAATTAATATAATCATCCTACTGACACATAGTGAGGAAACCAAATAATATTTCAAATTTAAATTGATTTAAAGAAATTGAATGAAACCTGAACTTGCTGATATTTAATAGATGTATCATCATGTTGCAATGAGAAACCTCACATACGTACTTCAATCGAGCATGATTTAGGGTAGCGATTAGGCATAATAGTCGCTTGGTGAATCTCATAATCGAAATTGACAGTATCTTTGACAATGAATCTGAAATAGATACAGAACTAGGTTAACAATCAATCTGCAATAGATATAGAATTCAATTATTGTGTTGCTCATGATATGGGATTGTGAATAATCAAGGATTGTTCTTGACAAGTGAAAATTTTGATATGTAAAACAATCGAACAATCTTAGGAGTTAACATTAATATAATGCAGTATATTAGCAATATAACCTTGTATTTAATTAAAACAAAATTTTTTAACACAATTGTGATTAGTTGTAATTACTTCTCGCACTTCTCGTTGTAAAAATACTTCTGAAATGAACCAATAAAGAGTAAATGTCGTAATGATCGATGATTTTAACATACACTATGCCTATGTGTTATTAAGAGCTTGCTAACTTTATTATTTAATTACGATATTAATATTCCCTTCTTGTTTGCAATTAGACGTCGAATGAAGATCCCTCTAACCAAAAAAAATCATGAAAATGAGCACAACCATAAACATTCCAATCAAGAAAATGCTCTGAATATGAATGCTATTGAAAATATGATAGCTTAGAGAATCGCTGATGCAATCCCTCAAATTTCTGAAGCTATTAGGTAACCCGTAACTATCGTTAGGGATAAGACCGAGAGTAACAAACGGAAGACTGACATTGAAGATAGTAATAGTGTGAATAGAGAAAATAGAAATAAATTACCCAAAAAAGTTTAAAGACAAAAATTAATGGTTTTACTTACAAGGATTTCTTAGGCTGTAAGCCAACCGAATTTTCTGGAAATGAAGGATAAGAAGATAAAATACTATATGCTTCTAATCTCTTCGTTAATGAAGCATTAGAATGGTGGAACACAGTCCTGCAGGCGAAGGAAGTAACATAGTTTATAATATGACTTGGAAAGAATTCAAAGAAATAGTGGAAAGGACATTCTATCCTCCCCATGAAAGAGAAAAAAGATTGCTGCTATGTTCTTAAACCACAAGATAGAAGGTGTGAATTTTCGTGAGAATAGGACAAAATTCTTTGAATATGCAAGAATGGTACTGGATATGGCTTCGCAGAATTAGTACTAATTTTTCATTACATTTGGGGATTGGTAAGTGAAATCTGCGATATGGTAAAGTCAGCTAGACCTTATACTATTGAGGAAACAATTGAGCTAGCCAACATCATGACAGACGTATTAATCCAAACACAAGAAGAAAACAAAAAGAAGGATCTAGTCTGGAAAATTTCACGAGAGCTTCGTTCAGATAATATCAAGAAAGGAGCAGCTCAATCCTATGCTTAGCCTTTCTGTAAAATCTACAGAAAGAGGCATTCAGGGAGATGCGCTTTAAGAAAACTAAGTACTGCAATTATTGCAAAATGGCTAGTCATATGGATGAAGAATGTAGAAGAAAAGAAACCGGTTTTTGCTATAACTGCGGAGAAGCTAGCCATATCCGTCCAGAATGCCCAAAGCTGATAAAGGTACCTGACAACAAAACAAAGAATGCAGATGGACTTAAGCAGAATGCGCGAGCTTAGCAATTATTCCTGACGTCCTTGCAGGTACGTTTCTCATTAATAACATTTGCGCTACAGTACTGCTTGATTTCGGAGCAAATCAGATCTTTATAAATGCAACTTTTTTCCAAGCCTTAAAGCACCCTTTAACTGAACTTAATCAAGTATGCATGGTAGAAACAACTCATATTCATGAAGTACTTCAAGGCAAAAATATAAAATTAATAGGCCACAATTTTAAAGCAAATTTACTTCCAATGAATCTAGTGGGATTCGATGTCATATTAGGAATGGACTGGTTAGCATCCAATCATGCTCGAATCCTATGTAATAAGAATACTATTGAGATTCATATGCCAAAAGGAGAGTTTATTACAATTTAGGGAGTCAAAATTTCTAAGCCTACAAGGTTTATATCAGTTTTGAAAGCAACAAACTACCTAAGGAAGCAATGCATATTATATATGGTTTCTGCACTCATTATTGCCAAAGGAAAGGAGCTAAAGGAGATTCCGGTAGTATTGGAATATTCTGACGTCTTAGTAGAAGATTTACCTGGATAACTGCCTGATCGTGACATAGAATTTCGAATTCATGTGATACCATAAACAATGCCAATCGCTAAAGCACCGTATCGATTAGCACCACAGAAATGTTAGAATTGAAGAAGCAGTTAGAAGAATTGCTAGAAAAAGGTTTCACATGACCAAGTTCATCACCCTGGGGAGCACCAGCGTTGTTTGTTAAGAAGAAAGATGGGTCGATGCGTATGTGTATCGATTATCGAGAATTAAATAAGGTCACAATTAAGAATCAGTATCCACTACCAAGAATTGATGATCTATTTGATCAATTTCAAGGAGCTCGATATTTTTCAAAGATCAATTTATGCTCAGGATACCATCAATTAAAAGTGCAGGAAGAAGATATTCCTAAGACTGCTTGCAAAACAAGATATGGTCACTACGAGTTTATAGTTATGTCATTTGGTCTAACCAATGCACCAGCTGCATTCATGGATATGTTAAATCGGATATGAAAACCATATCCAAATAAATTTGTAATCATTTTTATAGATGATATAATTATTTATTCCAAAACTAGTGATGATTATGTCGAACATCTTCAAACGCTCTTAACACTATTGAGAAAAGTAAAGCTATATGCTAAATTATTAAAGTGTAAATTTTGGTTACAAGAAGTACAATTTCTAGGCCACTTGATTAACCATGAAGATATTCTTGTAGACCCTGCCAACATAGTAGCCATCACTAAATGGGAAATTCTTAAAACTCTGACAGAAATTCGAAGTTTCTTAGGATTAGCAGGATATCATAGACGCTTCATTCATGATTTTTCCCGTATAGCAGTTTCACTAACCAAGTTAACATGTACAAATGTCAAGTATGAATGGGGACCCAAGCAAAAAGAAGCTTTCGTAACTTTGAAGTAAAAGTTAACAAATGCCCTTGTACTTGCATTACCAGAAGGAAGGAACTAAGGATTTTACAGTTTGTTGCAATACTTCCAAATCAGGATTAGGATGTGTATTAATGCAATGCGAAAATGTTATTGCTTATATATCTAGATAACTGAAAAAACATTAAGAGAATTACACAACACATGACTTGGAATTGGGAGTAATAATTTTTGCCCTAAAAATCTGAAGACATTATTTGTATGGAAGTATGTTTACTGTATTTACAAATCATAAAATCTTAAATATATTTTTGGGCAAAAAGAGTTGAACATGAGGCAAAGTCCTGGATGGAAATTCTTAGCGACTTTGATTGTGAAATCCAGTATCGTGAAAGCAAGGCTAATGTAGTAGCCGATGCATTAAGCAGAAAAGAGCATGAGAAACCTAATAGAGTACGAGCTCTAAGGATGGAACTTCAGATCAACTTAATTGATGAAGTGAATAATGCTCAGAAACAAGGAACGAAAGAAAATAATATTGCCGATGAGAAAAGAAATGGCACCATTGATCAATTGGTCAAAGGAAAGGATGAAATTCTCCAAATGAAGAACAAATTTTGGGTACCAATCATAGGGAATCTACGAGAAAGTATTCTCGAAGAATCCCATAAATACGAATATACGATGCATCTCGAAAAGGATAAAATGTATAAAGATTTGAAGAAAATATATTGGTGGATATGAATGAAAAAGGATATAACTAGTTATGTTTCGAAATGCTTAACTTGTTTGCAAGTTAAAGCTGAACATCAAAAGCCATAAGGATTATTTCAACAATTAGGGATACCAGAATGGAAATGGGAATTAATAACAATGAATTTTATTAGTAAATTACCTACTACAAGAAGAGGCAATGATACAATCTGGGTAATTATGGATAGATTAACAAAATCAGCTCATTTTTTACCAATGAAGGAAACTTTTAAAATGGAATAATTAGCTAAAATGTATGCAGACAAAGTTGTCTCATTACATGGAGTTCCATTATCCATTGTATCTGATAGGGATAGTCGTTTTACTTCTCATTTTTGGAAAAGTTTCCAAATAGCCATGGGAACAAGTGCAAACTTGAGCACAACATACCATCTACAAACTGATGGTCAAAGTGAAAGGACCATACAAACATTAGAAGGCATGCTAAGGGCATATGTAATAGATTTTGGTGGAAATTGGGATGACCATTTACCACTAATAAAATTTCCTATAATAACAGTTATCATACAAGCATTAATGTTTCCCCATTTGAATCGCTTTATGGATGAAAGTGCAGAACTCCAGTGTGTTGGGCAGAAATAGGAGGAAAGCAATTATCAGATCCTGAAATTGTACAAGAAACTACTGATAAGATAAATCAAGTTTTGAAAGATTGAAGACTGCACGAGATCGTCAAAAGAGTTATGCGGATCGTCGATGCAAACCATTAAAATTTCAAGTTGGAGATAAGGTATTACTAAAAGTATCTCCATGGAAAGTAGTAGTTCAATTTGGCTAGAAGGAAAGTTGAGTCCAAGGTTTGCTGGACCATTCTAAATTATTAAACGAATTGGACCAATCGCGTATCAGCTAGAGTTACTAGTAGAAATGATAAGTATACATGATTTATTTCATGTAAGTAACTTAAGGAAATGTTTTTCTAATGAATCAATAAAAGTACCCCTTCTAGAATCTCAAAGATAAAAGAATCGTTCTAGTCAAAGTAAAGTGGGATTCAAGACGGGGACTAGAATATACTTGTGAATTGGAATCGGAAATGAAACAGAAGCATCCACACTTATCACAATAGATCTCGATGCGGAGATTTAAAATAAGGAGGGGAGACTATAACAAACCATAATATAACCAAAAGTAAAAATGGAGAAAATAAAAGAAGTGAGTTTCATACCACTTGGTGGAGGAAGGAAAATGGAATGATTCCACCTTGGTATAAATAAGAAAGTGAGTTCTTGTCCCACATCGCTAAATTACAAAACTTGTAAGCTCTTTATAAGAAAGGGAGCTCATATGATAAGATTCTTGTATGACAAAACACACTCAGTGGTCCTAGCAAAGGGTATGAAGCACTCGACGCGCACGCGCATGAGCTCGAGCTCGGATGAAGTGCGAAGTGCAATGAGCGTAATGTGGCACTTTGATGGCGCACTTTGCACTTCACACGCTTGCGTCGCTGCGAGCCGCCTTATTATTTTTGTGGAAAATTATAATTTTTAAATATCTTCACATCGCGCTACGCAACGGATTTAGAAAAGCCTCGTCACGATACAAGATGACGTGTACTTATCTGAAAAATTTTGCGGGCTATGCGACGGGTCCTTATGTAACCCATCGTGATACGCGACGTGAAGGTTATGCTGACATGACATGTTTCCTGTCACATTGCATGCCACATGGCCTAGTTAGGGCTGACTCAAAAATCCTAAAGGTCTCTTTGTGCTCCGCGATGGCCTTATTATAGGTCCATCGCGATACACGACCGACCTTGAAATCAACTATAAAAGGGAGGTGTCATGGCCTATTTTCCTTGCTCAACAAAAACAAACACACAATTTCTCTCGTTCTCTCACACATTCGCTTATATAGAGGAATTAGTATAATACATCGAGTGGTCGTAAAGATACCCTCTCCGATCGAAAGAAGCTTTTATGCATGAAACCAAAAGCTCTGCATGAACAAGGTAAGACATCATGCCATCATGTAAAGTTTCTAGACTCGTGATTATAATTATAATTATTGGGTTTACACTAATTTTGATATACTACATTGTGCATAACCTAGGTGCTTAATACCAAGAAAGCTTTTTAATTGTAAACTTGCAAGGTGAGACATTCGAGGTTTTGTACTTCTCACATTAGTGTGAGACAACTGGTTTTCTAATACTGTCATGATGATTTTTAAACTTATCAAACTCATGACAGATAGTCCAAATGCTTTCAAAATATTTTCGATAGATTTAAATTACATTACAGTGATTACGTTTCTATAAACTTACGGGATGGTTACTACTGGTATTATAAGGTTTTGGATGAAAGGCTTATCTAATGGGCTATTACATGTTACTTATTGGACAAGTGTTAGTCATAAGTAATATGACCACAGTCATAGATAAGGTCGAGTGACAAGTACCTTTCGGTAATTTGTAAGCAGGAAGATGTAAAAACATATTAATGTTGTAACTGTAAATGTGTCATTAACAAATGAATGTACTCACAAGTATTTCTTGCTAATCAAATATTTTTAAACATGTTTCAAGTGACTTGTTAGAGACACAAGAATGATGTCTGTGGGCTTCCAGCTTAAATAAGTGGCTTGTCACCAGAATAAAGAAATATATTTTGTAAATTGCCCTGTAAAACTTATGTTTGTATAAATATGGGTTTTATTCCTAGTTTATGAAATAAGAATCATGGTGTTTTTACACTCTGTTAACTTTTCCTAACCACGGTCCTGATGAACTTTCCGCTGCTAAATATTTTATTAATAAACACTGATACCACCACTTGACATTCACGACTCCCGTCCTGAGGTATTGGGTTTGGGGCTGTGACACCAAAGACTAGCATTTTGACTAGCTCTTTGTATTTAACTCGTTTTTCATTGTTATTAGTGAATATGTGGCTATATAAAGAGGACAACACCTCTTTCGATTCTTCGCCACAACTCTATATTCATTCTATTGCAAACTAGCTTATTCAATTTGGTGTCCTTTGCAACTTTGACTTTCCAAAGTCAAACTGAACTCTCAAGTTTTTCAAGTTTCATGTTCTTAGTCAATCCTCGAGATCCCTTGTCAATATGTAGCCTCTCGATTCATTCGCTTAAAGTCTCACTTACTTTCTTCTCATCTCATCTTTATATGCTTACTTCCATGTGAGTTTTCATAACCCCTTTTTCATACTTTTAACATTTTGGGGTGTAGCATGTTACAAATTTTCATTGTTATTTCATGTTTCATGATTGTTAACCAAATTCATATATTTGTCTAGTATCTATTTGTTTCATATCATATTTCTTGTGAATTATGTGATATATGTGCAAGGTGTTTATTGTTTTATGGCGATTGGTACACAAACCAAACTAGAAGTGGGAGAGTCTGACGGGACGTACCTATGCCTCCTAATTCTTCAACTATGTTGGAACACACAGTGGTTCTCATCTATTAGTTTAGCGAGCAGGGGTTCCTTAGTAAATTTGGCTTATGTCAAACGAATGAGAATATCATGTTTTTATTTTCTTTTTACTTTATGATTGAGATGCTACATCTTGACACGTGAATTTTGATTTTTAATATTATACACGTACAAAAAAATTATGAACTCTCACCAACGTTTTTTTTACAAGAATATATTATTTTAAGCGTGCTGCATGTTAAGGTTGATTGAAGATTAGAAGAAAACTTAGTGAAACCTTTAGGATATTATTTAAACAAATATGTTCGTCTATTCAATGTATTGTATTTGAAATTCAGACAAAATGTGTAGTTGTAATTTGATGAACTAAATTAAATATTATTGTCACTTCAACCGTTGTTCGAGCTATGAACAATCAGTGCATCGCTCCGATTTATAATCTGCCTAAGGTCA
The DNA here is from genome assembly GCF_021521415.1 of Bidens hawaiensis. Lineage (NCBI taxonomy): Eukaryota > Viridiplantae > Streptophyta > Magnoliopsida > Asterales > Asteraceae > Bidens > Bidens hawaiensis. The sequence goes on along the minus strand of NW_027498795.1, from coordinate 14,358 downwards.
GGGTGTTATAGGGAACTTTTTTATGATGTATGTAGCTCCTAATCAAATCTAGGTACCACTACCACTCACTAGTGTCACCTCGGCGACGAACATGGAATGGCTCTCCATATACTATAGCATCATTCATGGGCTCCAAGCGACGCTTCTTTAGGCTCGATGATGATGGTAAGGTCGTAGTAGGAAGTGAGGGAGTAGACAAAATAGGTGCCTGACTAGCTGGGGATGATGAACTGGAAGAAGTCGATATACTTGTGACATAATGCGTGTATGAATGCTATATGAGTATGTATGCAATGCATGCATGAATGTAATGTATGACTGGGTTTTGAACGTTGAAAAACTGATGCAAAGCCTTGAAAAACAAGTTATAGACTGGTTTTTGAAAACATGCCTAGTTTACTATAACCAATGGCTCTGACACCAATCTATTGCATCCTGAATTTTCAACTACCGAGGTTTTACCGTGAGGCGTATGACATACCAATATCCAGCCACTTGTCATATTGAACGACCAATAAATAAATGCAAAATAAAGTTTTGATCCTCATTCAATAATGAGTAATAAAAATAAACCGAAATGTTTAAGAAACTTGCGGAAGCGTTTTAAAGTGAATAGTTTAAAAGTAAGCAATGACGTGCCAAAAACATGCACAACCCAAACATAAAACCTTAGTATGCAAAAGTATTGTGTTCATGAAAACATTGTGATTCTCATGCATGCACGTAGCAAAAATCCAAAGCATACCTAACGACCTAGGAACGGTTTACACCAAAGTGTGTCAACACAGGGTTTGATAGTACATAAATTTAGCAACAAAATAAGCGTTAATAGATCTAGCATAAATAATTTATATCAAGATAGCTAGCATATTTACAAGTCACTAAACGCTTAAACTGAAGTTAACTGAAGTAAATTTAGATGTCTTCTTCCATGTCTATCAGAAATAGCGGTGATATGGTTAGGTCAATGTTGCACCTGTTCGACTTCAAGTCGTGCTAACACTACTAGCCCGGGTAGGCTTTGTCAACCCCGGTAGTACTACTCAATATTATCTCACTAATCCTATTCTAGTAATTTAGTGTCTAAGGACTTTCATGATATAAGGGTGTTTAGTACACATGTGACACAAAAGAACATACAACAATCTATAAGAGTTGCGTTTGTGTTTTCTCCCATAAAACATGTGTAAAAGAGTAATAACACCTTAAGTAGCGTGTAAAGTTTTCCACAAAAGAAAACAGAAAGCACGTGCCATGCTAACCGTTACCTGTTACAAGTAATGCTATATGTGTGTGTTTATGCAACTTGAAAAATACCCAACTATCCAACAATTTCATTGTCGTAGGGTTTACGTAATTACTCACATAAGCAAACAATTTTGACTCCACGACCCATTAGTAATTCAATTAATATCACTTGAGTAAATAAGGTTTTAATATCAAGTATAAGCCAAATAGGGTTAAATAAACCAATCATTTTATCGTTGAATAATGATACAGAATCTAAACTATTATGACAGATTTTGAAGTGCAAAGACGGATTTTATTAACTGACCAAAAAATTGAGTTTGGTCATGAAATTTTTACAACATAGGATCACATGTCTTAGGTTTCTAAAACAATTTTTGTTATATTTTTCAAGCATACATAAAAATAATGAAAAATTATCTAACACAGACCGTTATCAGAAGCTCTTTATGTGCACTAAAGTTTTGATTTGGTTAAGTATCAAATACTTAACCAAATTGACCAAAGATAGTTTAATTGGATTATTTATTCAAGATGCAAACTACCAAAAGTGGAATCAACCCATTTTTACTTGTCAAGAAGACGTTATAGTGTCGGGAATCCAGGTCAGTGAACGAATCCGCGAAACAACCTTCACACATGTTTTTGTAAAATCATCAAGTCTATTCAAAACTTATCTCAAAGTAACCCAATCCACAATTATGGTTTGGTTTTCATGAAACTAGACTCAAAGTAAAACATCATAAACTCAATAATCGATCAAAAGGTTCATGTTATCATCATAATACGGCTTCATCAAGAAGCATGATCAAATATGTTACAAATGTTTACATCAAAAACTCATAAAAGAACATGTTTATGACATCTCTAGGGTTTCTAACTCGATTAGTAGAATTACGTAATGTCATACACATGATTTAACATTAATATTAAAGAGAGACTGAACGTCTAGGGTTTTCATTGAAAGCAAAACCGGATACATGTAATAGAACTAGACTTAAACGATAAACACTTACGTGTAGTGATTACTAGAAGCAAATGATCTCAAGCACCTCTAATCACCCAAAGAACCCTAAAATCGCCCAAGGAGGAGTGTAAAAACGTTTGGAGACGGCTGAATGTGTTTATGGGGTGATTAAGGTTACAACAACGATTTTAAACAAATTTATCGTGTCTAGGTAACCTTCGTGTATCGTGAAGTTCGAAGATGATGTCTGTCCCGACACCCGGCGGCTCTTAAATTGTTTTTTAAACTAATCTTATGCGAACATATAATCAAGTCATGCAATCATATAATCACATAGCCCATAACATTGATATTATCTAATTTATATTAATAGGTTCACGTTCGACATTAATCGCCAATGCATTAGGACAGACTCGTGTATGTGACTCATCATGACTCGTGTTATTATTATGTATGAATGTTTGAGATAACGGAGTTAACTTGAACATGTGGGGTGTCATTTAGATTCTCAATAGTTAGTTTTTGGTCAAGAATCAGTAACTATGTTTAAAACAACTGTTTGTACCTTTTGGTCGGTTGGTTTTGATCCAACAAAATAAATAAATGAAAAGTTTGGAACCATACTAGTGTTTTCAACACTCATATAGTCATGGTTAATAGAACTTTGAGAATCTTTAAAAATCTCATGTTGTGAAACTAAAACCTTTTTCTGTTCTCATTAATTCAATTATATGGTGTTTTGGTGTATAATCATCTAGAACTTAAGTATGATTATATGTAATTCTTAAGTTAGAAATTACTTCGCTTTATGTTAAGTAACATTGTATCTTACACACCAAAATTGTGTTAGGCATTTTGTACTTTAAGGTAAATTACAACTTTACCCCAAAGATATCTATAATAAGGTAATAGAGATTTAAAAGAATTTTTTTTAACAGCTAAATGCTGCATATTATATGAATTCTTTTGATCTTTTATTTTACACCTTCACTATTGAAGAGGTATGTACCCGCCTCAACACCGAGCAAGGCGGGTCAACCCACAAGATAAAGACATTATGAAGGCACAAAGCCAAAACCTATGCGCATGGCGCATACAAAACATGCTCAGACATCATATGCCCAGGCACACATATGCTCGCGCATCACATATGCGCGCGGCGCATCAGCGCGCGGCGCATATCACATGCCCGTGTATATCGCATCTGCCCAGGCACACATATGCTCGCGCATCACATATGCGCGCAGCGCATCAGCGCGCGGCGCATATCACATGCTCGTGCATATCACATCTGCGCATGAAATATCTGCGCGTGAGAATAAAGAGAAGACCCCGCGCATCCTCAGGGTGAGCGCATATCATACGTGCACATCATCAACCTCGTCCTTATCCAAATCAGGATTAGGGCAACCTTGATTGTGCACATCAGACAACCTTCCAGAAGGCATCTTTTTAAGGAGAAAGAATATGCTGATGTTGATAGCTGCCAAATGAAAGGTCGACAACTCAGCATGACACATGTGTTACCACGTGATTACAACCAACGAGAAAGCGCCAGGTGTCCCAAAGGACACGTGGCGCAGTGCGTTTGGAGGAAGCCAACGAGGTTGAGCCCAACCGGTGGTAACCCTAGCACTATAAATACAGCATCAATTCCACTTTGATGACACATTCATACTCAATCATTGACAGTTACAAGCAGTGATCACACATTCAATCATATTGAATCACATTCATTCACAGTCAGTTACATACAATCACACAGTCTCACAACCAAAGGGTATTGAGCAATTAAGCAAATACTCTTGAGATTCTCTGACACACATTATTATCTTCTCCACAAATATACTGATTCTCACGCCGGAGGGTTACCCCAAAGAGGACCCCTCTGTCCCTTTCTGAGGGGTAAGTAACGGCGCTGTTCATTTTGTAGGTGGAAGAACACTGATCCAGAGGAACCATCGGTGAAATAGTATAATCACACCCGAGGAAAGTAGATCTGCTACCAGTGAGTAGATCCACGTTTCTTCATTGGCGCCATCCACTGTTACAAACGGCAATCAGATCTCATCAGATCTATAAAAAAAAAAAAATCAATCACCATGGTTTCTGGAGTTCGTAACGTTGATCAAGCTCTGGAGGATATTGAACGTGAGGGTGTTAACGACGGACAGCAGGTTCTGAGGGTTCCGCGTGATTCTACGCGTACCACCAGCAACCGTCCCTTCGTCACAACCCCTCACGGCCAGACTGAAACTCCTCCAGACGATCTCACGTTACAAAATATGGCCGGCGCGAAGCTGAAAGGACCAATGGGTCCAGAAGATGAAGCAAATGATCCGAATGAATGGCTCATAAACGAGCAGCGGCGTCTGATTGAAAAGTACAACGAAATGGTCAAGCAGAAGAAGCTAGCCGACCAAACACAAAGGCAAGCTTTTGATAAGCAGACTACAAAGAGGCCGCGCGCGCCGGAAGAAGGACATTCTGTTCACACTGCACACACTGAGTTCAGTGATGAAGAAGTGCATAGCATGAGGAAGACACAGGATACTCATGCAGGAGGCTCACAGCTCCGAAAGCGCCTGTGAACATGGCGCCTGGAGCCAGAGCAGATCTGGATCTGCACATGCCGTACAGCCCACCGGTCAGAGGGCAAGTGGACGTAACCACGCCCTACAGACCAGCCATCCTGGTAAAACACTCAAAGTTTACTGCGCGCATCGCGCAGGCTCCCATCCAGCACAAGACAAAGATGCCAAGTGGTCTGGGCAAATATGATGGCACAACAGATCCAGATGACTTTTTGCAAGGTTTCTATAACACGGGAAACCTAGAGAGCTGGACGATGCCAACATGGTGTCATATGTTTGCTCGCTGCCTCACGGGCGCAGCGCGGGTATGGTTCGAGAACTTGCCGACAGGGCAAATTGATGGGTTCGAGGAACTATTAGAAAAGTTCCAAGCCCACTTCGTACAGCAGCGCAGGCACACGCGCGATCCTGATGACATCATGCACTGCATACGCAGGAATGATGAAACGATTGAAGATTACATCACTCGTTTCAATCAGGAATCCCTGGCAATCGGGGGTATAACTGAGCAGCTCCTGCGCGTGGCCTTTATACAAGGCGCGCGCAGTGATCAACTCCGCAGGGCTCTCGTAAGCAAAGATGGTATGCCCACAACGTGGGCCAAGTTAATGGAGGCATCGCGAGTTTTCGCGAGAAATGAGAAACAGATTGCCCAAGATAGGGCAAGAGAAAGAGCGCATCAGGCAGAATCACCGCGCAGCAAAGAGAAGAGGGCCAAACAGAACTCTGTATGGTCCAGGTTGCAGCCAACAATTTTTTCTTCCGCGGAAAAACAAGCGCAACCAACCTCACCACAGCCCCAAAAAGAAGTTCGTAATCGCGGGGAGGGTGACAAGAGGGAGGGCGGCAGAGATCCTAGCAGACCTCTGCCAAGAATATGGACGCCCCTCACTAAAACACCTTCACAGGTGTTAAGTACTGAGAATGTCCAATTCAAGCCCCCCAAGCAACTACACTACAAGGGACCGCAAAACAGTGGCAAATATTGTGAATTTCACAGGTCCACGGGCCACAACACCGACGCATGCCATCATTTAAAGGATGCGATCGAGAAGGATGTAAAGTCAGGCAGGCTGGCTCACTTGGTAAAAAACCAAAGAATAGAAGATGAGCAACCGGAAGGAGCCTCTGCCAGCAAGAAATACAAAAGAATCTGTGTGGCTGAGGGGGGGCGACAAGGGCAGACGTCAAAAAAGAGAAGCGCGCAAATCCACGGAGATTGGCGCGAGCAGCAAGTCATCTTCCCAAGAATCAGGGGAGGCCCTTCAATAAGCAGTCCTCTCGTCGTCACCACACACATTGCTCATTACAAAGTGTCAAAGGTCCTGGTGGACACTGGAAGCGAATCTGACATTATGTATGAGCAGTGTTTCAGAAAGTTAGACCCGGCAGACCAAGCGCGGCTCGAAATTGTGAACGCACCAATCTGTGGTGTCTCAAATGAAATCATACATCCCCTAGGCCAGATTCAGTTTGAACTAACTATGGGGGATGATGAACACAAGCGAGCCGAAGTTGTCAACTTCTTGGTCTTGCCCACCACGTCATGCCACAATATGATCCTGGGTAGGGGAACGATTGCTCAATTTAATGCTGTACCGTCGCCAGCGCACGGCGCATTGGGGTTCCCTACACCAACAGGCGTAACATTTGTTTACCGCGATCATTTGTGCGCAGTGACAAGCACGCCGCGGGAAGGGAGAATGAAACTTCCAATGGCTGACAATGCGCCAGAGAAGTGGATTTTAAACCCAAAATTCCCAGAGCAAACGGTCACAATTGGCGCCACCATTTCAGACGAAACGAGATTGAGAATGAAAAAGTTGCTCACAAAATACACGTCGGTTTTCGCGTGGCAACACTCCGATATGACAGGGGTCCCGCGAGACTTGGCGCAACATTCTCTTAACACGTTCAAGTCGGTGGAGCCAATTGCTCAGAAAAAGAGAATCATGGGGGATGAAAAGGCGAAGGCCATGAATGAGCAAGTGGAGGACCTGTTGCGCGCAAACATCATCCGCCCGATCCGATACAAGACATGGGTAGCCAATCCTGTGATGGTAAAGAAAAGCAACGGGTCATGGAGAATGTGTATTGACTTCAAGGACCTCAACAAAGCATGTCCGAAAGACTGTTACCCCCTCCCAAACATCGACGCAAAGGTGGACTCCGTGGCGCCATTCAAGCTCAAATGTTTCCTGGATGCCTACAAAGGCTATCACCAGATTCAAATGGCACCACAGGATGAAGACAAGACTGCCTTCAGAACCGACAAGGGTGTTTTTTGTTACACAAAAATGCCATTTGGTTTAAAGAATGCGGACGCAACCTATCAGAGACTTATGGATTCGGTTTTCAGTGAACAAATCGGAAGAAATCTGGAAGTCTACGTTGATGATTTGGTGATCAAGAGCAGGGAGGAGAGACAAATGCTCAAAGACATCGAGGAAACTCTTCAGCGCCTAACGGAAGTTAACATGAAGCTCAACCCGAGCAAATGTACTTTCGGTGCAGAAGAGGGGAAATTTCTTGGTGTAATGGTCACTAAGGATGGTTTCAAGGTGAACCCTGAAAAGGTGGAAGCCATCCTTGACATGCCTTCACCATCCACCATGAAAGAGGTTCAGAAGCTGAATGGTAGATTGGTGTCAATCAACAGGTTCCTAGCGAACCACGCCAGCAAATCTACTCCATTCGTTAACACCTTGAGGAACTGTTTGAAGAAGAGCCAATTCAAGTGGACGCCTGAGGCTGAGCAAGCTTTCACTGAGATGAAAGAATGTCTCATAAAGTTGCCAGCGCTCACAGCTCCACTTCCTGGCGAAACCCTTACATTGTACCTGTCAGCTGGAGACCGCGCGATCGGCGCAGTATTATTGGTGGATCGCAAGGGGATCCAAACGCCAATATACTATGTGAGTCGGGTGCTCGCAGACCCTGAGACGCGCTATTCCATCATGGAAAAGTTAGTTTTGTCACTAACACACGCGTCGCGCAAGCTCCATAGATACTTCAATGGTCATCCTATTGAAATTCTGACTGGTTACAACATCCAGCAAGTCTTGCGACGCCCCGCGCTCTCCGGAAGGCTGACAAAGTGGGCGCTGGAATTAGGTGAACACACGATCACTTATAAGCCCCGTCCAGCGATAAAGGGTCAAGTTTTGGCGGATTTCATCACGGAAATCCCAGAGGGAAAGATTGAAGAGGCTCAGCGCGAGGTAGACCCTCCGCGAGCAAATGATGAAGAAGATGTTTGGAGGCTATTCACTGATGGAGCCTCCAACAGCGAAGGGTCCGGTGCAGGCCTCAAACTGGTGGACCCTGATAATCATGAATATACTTATGCTATTAGGTTGGACTTCAAGAGTACCAACAATGAGGCTGAGTATGAAGCCCTGCTGGCTGGTCTGCGCATTGCGCGCAAGTTTGGAGTTAAAAGCCTAGAGGCCCATGTTGATTCTTACTTGGTAGCTGCTCAGGTCAACGGCCTATATGACGCCAAGGAGAACACAATGCCTCTATATCTAGAGCAGGCAAAAAAGTTCGTTGAGCAGTTTGACTTCTTCAGAATCATACACATCTCGCGCAGCGAAAACAAGTCCGCTGACGCGTTGAGTAAGATGGCATCAACTAATTTTGATCACTTTGGCAAAGATGTCAGGGTGGAAGTGATGAGCAACCCGTCAGTACAAACGCAATCGGTCCTTGTAATTCATACAACCCCTTCATCCTGGATAACTCCGATAATGGAATTCCTGAAGGAGGGGACGTTACCGGATGATCGCGCACAGGCGAGAAAGATAAGACACAAGGCGCAGAACTATGAACTACTTGATGGTACATTATATCGGCGCTCTTATCTTGGACCGCTCATGAAATGCCTGGATGCTGAAGAAGCAAGCTATGTGATTAGGGAGATTCATGAAGGAATCTGTGGAATACACGCTGGTCCGCGCATGGTGGTTGCCAAGGCAATGAGCTCAGGCTACTATTGGCCAGGCATGTACTTGGATGCGCTAAAAGAAATCCAAAAATGCAAGGCATGTCAGAGCTACGCGCCAAACACCATGCGTCCAAAGAACAACTTGATTCCAGTGACCTCCGCATGGCCTTTCCACAAATGGGCCATTGATATTGTGGGGCCCCTGCCGCAAGCGCAAGGGCGAGTGAAATTTTTGGTAGTGGCGATAGACTATTTCACAAAATGGGTTGAGGCCAAGCCACTAGCAAAAATCACAGCTGAGGCGATGAAGCAATTTATCTGGAGTCACATCATTTGCCGTTTTGGCCTTCCTATGGAAATTGTGAGCGACAATGGCAAACAATTCACTGACAGGAAGATATCAAGCTGGCTCAAAGAATTGCACATCAACCAAATCTTAACGTCCGTCTACCACCCTCAGGGGAATGGCCAAGTGGAGCGCGCGAATCAAAGTTTGCTAAATGGGCTGAAGAAAAGGTTACAGGGAGAATCCCATTCTTGGGTCGAAGAGTTACCTAATGTCCTGTGGGCGCACAGGACATTAAGCAAAACTAGCAATGGCGAATCCCCGTTCAGCCTAACCTATGGGACAGAGGCTATGATCCCAGCAGAAATTGGATGCCCATCCCATAGGGTACTCATGATGAGCAAAACTGATAACGAGCGCGAAAGAAGATTGGACCTTAACTTGCTTGAAGGGCGCAGAGAAGCGGCTATCATCAATGAAGCCAGATACAAGAAAAAGCTGGAAAAATATTATAATCAGCGCGTTAAAGAGTGCCACTTCAAGAAAAATGATTTTGTCCTTCGAAACAATGAAGCTAGTCGCGCAATACCCCCAGGAAAAATGTCCCCCAATTGGGAGGGACCTTATCAAATTTCAGAAGATTTGGGGAAAGGCGCGTACACTTTAAAAGATTTGAATGGAAAAAAGATACCGCGCGCGTGGAACGCGGCACAACTTAGAAAATGCTTCATGTAAAAAGTTCAAATATGTAACCAAGGCTTTTAAGCCATCATGAATGATGATTCGCGCTATCTTTCAATATTTGTCGCGCTATCTTTCAATATTTGTTCTATTACCTTTGCATACATGTTTCACACTTCCTTTATTAATTTGGAACAATATGACAACACTATATTGACTTCAAAGCAAAATAAAGCGAAGTAAAACATACATGCGCGAGCCTTAGCTCAAACGCGTTAACGAGTCTTAACTCTAAAACGCCAGGGCCTTAGCCCAAACTTACGAGCCTTAGCTCAAACACGTTAATGAGTCTTAACTCTAAAAACGTCAGGGCCTTAGCCCAAAACAAAGAGCCTTAGCTCAAAACACTCACAAACATCCATCTTACATCCCGCGCAGCCTGATCATAAAAATCCTTAAACACAACTAAGGCAAAGTACATGCCATATCATGTTAAGGTCTCAGGTCAAGGTCGCGCGCGGAATCATACTGGATATCTGAGTAACACACGCTGACATGTAATGGCTAAACTCATACTTCCATATAAATACCGCGCGACAACGACGCGCAAAAAAGAAATTATGAAAAGTTAGCGCGCATGTCAGCATGAGCAAGATACTGCGAAACCACAAACAAAATAGAACAGAGGTTAAGTGAATAATTTCCTTACAACCTTGTTCTTATTTTAACGTGCAAGCATATCTTATATCTATACAAGCAAACATGAAGAGATGAATGGAAATGCGCAAGATGTGAAAAAGAGAAAACAAGTTTCATTCCATTGGATTGAAATTTACAAGTATGATGAGTTACAAATTACAAGTAAAAAAAAAATTAAGTATGTAAAATTTGATGAAGGGCTTCTCAAGTCTCCACGTCGACGTCAGCCACTTCATCACCTTCATCATCTCCCGCAGCATCTGACGCGGCCTGCTCCTCATCTCCGAACTGACCATAGTCAAGTTCTTCCTCCTCATTGGAGTCTTCTATCACGACGGTGGCAGGAGCAGATTTATTCGCAGCGCCAGAGCCGCTGGCAGGGGCAACATCCCCCGCGCCACCATCATCGCCACCAGCCCTCTCGCATTCATCGAGCAACTTCTTTAGCGCGCCGAGGTCGGGCTGGTCAGCAAGCGCAGCTATCTGCAAAATCATTAGAAAAATATTGAATACAAAACACTTGGAAAAATTAGTCAACTAAAACTCATTAAGGTCAAGGTACCTGCATAAGGATGGGGATGGGAGTATTCATATACTTTTCCCCCACCGCGGCCATGTCCGCGCAGGCCGCGTCGCTCTTGTAAGGGTACTCGGATGGGTTCTTCTTCAACATGCCATAGTCATACCCATCCGTAAACCCTTCAGCTCGGCCCACCAAGCGCGCGGCGGCATTGCAGTCCATCACAAGGGCCTGAAACTCGGCGGAATATTTCATCGCCAAAGCGCAGCGAGTTATGCCCTGTGACATCAGCCATTGGCGATCCTGCGCTAGGCCAGCAACAGACGTCTCGAGGACAGGAACCTGGGAGTTTAATAACTCAACAGTTTCCTTAGTCTTTTGTAGCTCCTCCTTATCAGACGCTGCTGCCGCCAAGATTTTTTCTTTCTCCGCCTGCGCAGCACCAAGTGCTTCCTGGCTGGACGCCGCCGTCGCCAAGGCCTCATCTCTATCGGCCTGCGCGGCCGCCAACTCCCGCTTCAGGCGCGCAACCTCGCTCTCCAGTGATGATTTTTCAGTGATACTCAGGACGATAGCTTGGTCATGCGCCTCAGCCTGCTGTTCCAAGACACGCACTCTACGCGCGTACTTGGCAACTTCGGCCTCCGCCAACTGCTGCTTCTCCCGCGCAGCTTGGAGCTCATGCCCGCGCTTAATATAGGCGGTGTTGGCACTTGCTCTATTTTCGCTGAGCTCCGCCTGGAGTTTCTCAGCTCGTGCGCGAGCATCAGAAAGGTTCCAGGCAGCCAACTTAGCCTCTTGCTGGGCTGCCACAAGAGCATCGCGTACTTTAATATAATCGCGATGAAGCTCTTGGGAGGCAGCAAAGAAAGCTGACCCAGCGAAAATGTGATCGTTGAGCAAGTCAGCGCGAGTGCGCTCCTCCTGATACCTCCTTTCAGTAGGAGGCACCCAGAAGTCCTCGCATACGCCCATGGATTGGAAGGAACTTTCTTCATTAATATTCCATCTCGGGCGATAAACGTGGTCACCTTCCTACAAAACACAAGAAATGTTCTAAGTCATAAAACATACTTATATGGAGGTACGCGCAGCGGAGCAACAAATTAAAACATACCTGCGGGGATGAAGCAGAAAAGTCAGCGCCAGCCCCACCAGAAGTATGCGCTGCGAAGACTTGTGGCATCGCAGGGCTGGCTCGGTCTCCCAAGGAGCCCTCAGCTTGAGCCCCCTCATCCTCCTCATCTTCTTGAATAGGCCTCTTCTCCTGCGACCTGGGGGGCTCCAAACCAGCCTCGCGGAGAGGGCTGCGCGTAGGAGGAGGCGAGGGAGGTCTCGACGCCGCCAGTTCGGCGCGCAATACGGCTTCCTGCTCTTTTGTAACCCCAATAAGGGGAGAATCAGCACTAGCAGGAGCAGGACCAGAACCAGCGGCGCCGCCAACGGCGCCAGGAGTGTCGCCAGCAACTTGTACGCCAGCTACAACTCCTATGAACAAATCAACAAGGAAAAATGGTTTATGACTGAATCCAAAAGAAAAATAAAGAAGACAAGTGTGCAAAACATACCTTGGCGCAATTCTGTTCGCAGCGGCGAACATCGCCATAAAATTCATTCTACCCTTTTCAGAGGGTAGAACAGGGGACTCCGAAGCAGCCACCGGCGCGGCCTCAGCACCTTGTGGCGCCTGTGGCTCATCTCCTACCGTCGCCGGTTCTGCAAACATTCAAAGGAGGAAAGGTTTAATAACAATTCAGCTAGATGAAGATAAATAAAGTATACCTGTTGCAGGCGCGGCACTGCTTCTCTCTTCAGCCGCGCGAAAGGAGGAGGCGACGCCACCATACCTCAAGTGGACAGGAGGTCTGCCCACTCTCACAGGCAGAGAAGCTAAAGAAACCTTTGTGGTAAACACCTGGGTTTCCTTAGGTCCCTTCGTTTGAGCATGGGGATGAGCGACAGGGTGTCATCTTTCTTCTGTTTCTTACTGGCCCCTGCGCCAGATTTCCCCTTAGCTTTGCGCTTTAGTAGGGGGGCCTCCTCTTCCTCCTCCTCCTCTTCCGCGAGCTCTAGCTCGTAGTTTTCAAGCGCATCTACAAAAACAAACAACAGAACTGTTAATAAACTTGGATATTCTAAAGGAATGAGCATAAGTGCGAAGGCTTACCAGGCGCGTCACTGTCAAAGTCAAATTCCAGATCCACTGGGATGAACATGTCATCGAAGCGATCTGGGAAACCAACTTCCCCAGCGCCAAGCGCGACGGAGCCACCCTCCACTTGTTCATCATAAGCGGCAAGGACATAATCCTTGGTGACTGCGCAAAAACAAATCAAGTGATATCAGCAAAAGAATTATGTTCGCGCAGAAAAAATAAATAAACCAATGAAATAAACTTACACAACCCGTCGACTTGGATAACGGGCTCAAGCGCGCTATCGGCCCAAAGCTTACTCATGCCGACCCCAACCAGCGCCTCCTCGCAAATTTTCTTCGCGGGGGATGGTTCGGCTGTCAGTTTCTTAACCCAGGCGCCAGTTGGGTTCTTGAGGACACCCTCATCCGCAGGCGCAGAAGAGATAGAGCGCATGGTCATACGGATGGGGATCACACCAGCCCTTATGTAAAAGAACCTCTCAGACCAGTCATGAAGGCTCTTGAATGAAACAGTGGAGCACTTCACCTTCTGACTGCGAGGAATGAAAGAGATCCAATTGTCCTGGATCTTGGGCTTGTAAAAATATTGAAAGCGCCGAGGAGTGGGTTCCTCGCGTTGGGATTTGCACATGAACTCAAAGTGAGTCACGCGCACGAGTCCAAACGGATGGACTTGGGATATATGAATCCCATAGAACTTCAGCAGTGCACCCACAAACCTTGTCATCGGGAGACGAAGGTTTGCAGTGGGTGAAAAAGTGGCTATATAGGGATATATAGCCGGCAGGCGGGTCCGCCGCCGTTTGCCCGGACCTAGGCAACATGCAGCCAAACAGGGTGGGAAAGCCCTGAGAGGCGATGAGGTTGTCGAGATCGGCCTGCTTCAATTTGCAGAGGATTTCATTCCACCTGAAGAGGTATGTACCCGCCTCAACACCGAGCAAGGCGGGTCAACCCACAAGATAAAGACATTATGAAGGCACAAAGCCAAAACCTATGCGCATGGCGCATACAAAACATGCTCAGGCATCATATGCCCAGGCACACATATGCTCGCGCATCACATATGCGCGCGGCGCATCAGCGCGCGGCGCATATCACATGCCCGTGTATATCGCATCTGCCCAGGCACACATATGCTCGCGCATCACATATGCGCGCAGCGCATCAGCGCGCGGCGCATATCACATGCTCGTGCATATCACATCTGCGCATGAAATATCTGCGCGTGAGAATAAAGAGAAGACCCCGCGCATCCTC